>NW_015557431.1:7093-20643 GCF_001515605.1 Sinocyclocheilus anshuiensis | reverse complement strand
ACATGAATGTGGCTTCTCCTTTGTATGAACTCTCAGGTGATTCTTCAGGTCTGAAGCTCTCAAAAATGTTTTGCTGCACTGATCACATGTGTACAGTTTCTCTCTAGTGTGGATGTTCATGTGAACATCAAGATTATATTTGCTTGTCAAACTCTTTCCACACTGAGTGCAGATGAAAGATTCCTTGTCTATTTTTTTCTTTAAATCTTTCTTTGGTTTTCCTCCAGTTTTGACATGATTTTTCTCCTCAACTTCACTTGATTCTTCATTCTCCTCATTTTCTTCATTTAACTCTGAAATTAAATTAAAAAAAATTATTTTTTTAGTAACTCATAAAAAATAAAAAAAAACTGTGAAAGGACATAAAAATTAACAATGATATAATAGCAGAAATAGGGCTGGACGATATGACCTAAAACCAAAACCTCAATTAATTGAACACTTTAACTTGATTATAATTATTGAATGATTATTTTATTTTTAACATTTGTTTATATTCTAAAATGTAAAATACATTTCATTAAATGAAATTAATATAAAACATCAATTTGTAAATGCACCAGTGTGCACGCATTTTTGTGTTTTATTTACATAAGATACAATAAGAACACAAAGAAACAAAAGTAAAACAAAAAACCCACAACCTTTGGGTTACGAGTCCGACTCTCTAACCATTAGGCCACGACTTCCCCACTTCCCCAAAGATACAAATGCAGAAAAAACAGTGCTTTCATTTTTTCATGGAGGTCTACTAACATTACTGTTCAGTAGGTGTGTGACGAGACGAGACGAGACATTTTGACTTTTTTTAAAGAAATCCTCAATGATGAAATATATAAGGAAATCAACTGCAACTGTAAAATGTAGGTGCATTTTGAAATCAACTTTTACTAAATGAAATTAAACTTCTATTTTAATGAATTATATGCAGTAATAAACAACATGAGCTGTGAGTGATTTTGTTGTTTGATTAACATTGCTGGCTCAATCTTCAGAAGGTGACTGCATATATTCACACACATCAGATTTTCTTCCAGGTGTTCATGTTCACTTAAGACATAAACTGTGTTTGAGTGAGTACTGTCGGGCACTTTTGACATATGTTTGTGTGTATTTGATCATTTGGACACACACCCAAAGCCCAAAGTTTACTTTGCTTGTCTGTTTTGGACCCCACACACACAACTCAGCCTGGGGAACGGAGTCTTTCATGTGGATTATTGTGCTTTCAACGTTTCATCATGTTAACATGTCCCGCAATTTAGCAACAGTAAAGACTGCATTTTACAACAATAACTGATTGTGCGGATTCTGACGTTAATTCGGGGTTTTAGGGAAAAACGAATGTGCACCGCTGTGAAGGGAAAGTAGCTGCGCTAAACACAGCTAGTTTTTAATACTTTTATCTGATATCTTAACAAAATCGACAATAAAATTATCTTAATATCACAGCCACAGGCCTAAAGTGTAAGCAGATGTTTGATTGTTTAGTTCTCTGCTCTATCATCACAATTAAACAGGGCTTTCATGTTGAGCGCTCTGTAGCTCCTCTGCGAATAACACAAATGCATCACAGACAAAAGTCCTAATATTACTGCATATAAAAACAGCGACTCTTGCGAGATAGAAGTGTCCCTTATTATTTGTGGCTTCAGCAAGATTATTCAACAGATACATTACAATTACAAGTAATGTAATGTTAGCAGATCTAAAACTGCCTCAAGCTTTATAACATTCAGCCTCAATAATGAAGAATAAACACCAACCTGTTAGTTCTTCAGTATCTTCAGTGTGTTTGATTCTGCAGGGCTCTGGATCTCTCATCTTCTCTCTGTCCTCTTTAATAAACTCAGTCTTTGCAGATTTCAGCTCTTCCTGATGATCTGATGCTCGTCTTCACTTCAGCATTTATTGCTGAATTACTGAATGTGTGATTGTTGTGGGAGGAGCTTCACTGGACATGAATGTCTAAGTGAAAGAAGCAGATTTGCCAAAATCAAAAATAAATAAAGCCAGAAAATAAATAATGTTATAGGCAGTTACTTTTTTTTTTTATATCATAATTTAAGCATTTATGTAGGTGAAGGAGATGTCCTCTAAATTCAAATATTTGAAGAGACAAGAGCCTACATACAAAAATACAAATAAAAAGTATTGCCTCTGTGTAGATCATTATATTACTATATTAAAAGAAATGGCGTCGATACAAAGAGTATATTAGTTTAAAATGCTCAATCAGTAACACTGCAATCTCATGTGGTTCACACATTATATGCATTTCATAGCCACATCGGACATTTTAAATCTATACATGAACAGAGTTATAATATATTAAAACTCTGTTCATATCCATGTATAGATTTAAAATGTCCCACGTGGCTCATTACTTGGGCTCAAATATGTATTTATCAGTGTTTGTAAGTAATTATAACCATGTAAAGTGACTATAACAAGTTTGATCAGCCAAAGATAAACGACAGAGAAATAACATTATAAATACAATCGCATCAGCATAACTTGATATCGGTTCGCATTCATTCCTCTCACAGATCAGACACATTCAGTAACAGCAACATTATCATCACTGCAAACATCGAGACAATCATTCACACGAACACACAAAAACACATGTTTTCCTCACGTTTCTTTAAGTCGGCAAACGCAGAAACAGTGCTGTACTCGATGATAACAAGGCAGAAACGAGCTCGAATGTGTTGCATAAACAAACTGTGTAAAGTGTATTTAACAGTTAAATAAGTGAAATACTGTGATCTGCTCACCTCTCCTCAGAAGACTCGACGCTGACGGAGTGAGCTCGCGCTAGTGATGACGTCATCGCCGCTTGGCGGGATCATCAAAAAACCGCCAAATTAGAACACAATTGGAGTTGGAATTAACAAGAGAATTAAACTATTTATGTAATAAAAGTGAAATGGACAATGAAACTAAATTACAAATGTTATCCTTGCAATCCAAAATTGATGATTTATATACTCAAAAAGCTAAAGGAGCATATGTAAGATCTAGAGCAAGATGGATAGAGAAAGGGGAAAAAAGTAATAATTATTTTTGCAGACTTGAAAAAAGGCGACAGGAGAAAAATGCCATAAATTCTCTTTATGTGAACGGAGTTATAAATACCTGCCCTAAAATGATTTTCTCAGACATTTTTCAGTTCTATAGTTCTTTATATATAGCTCATCCTTCTCTGTATCAGACTGTAATATTCTCTTTGATAATATACACACTAGCATACCGCAGTTAGACCAGGAATTTAAAGACTTATGCGAGGCTGACATCAAAATAGAGGAATTAGATAAAGCAATAGATAAATTATCTTCAGGGAAATCTCCAGGCCCTGATGACCTTACTTCCGAATTTTATAAATTCTTTAGGGAAGATTTTAGAGTACTATTATTTCGAGCCTTTCTCGAATGTATCCAAAATAATTCACTATCCTCGACTATGAAACAAGGTCTAATTACTCTTATCCCCAAACCAGGTAAAGATGCACGACATATAGATAATCTTCGCCCCATCACTTTACTCAACTGTGATTATAAAATTCTAGCTCATATATTTTCCAATAGACTCAAGAAAAACATAAATCAAATAATTAGTGAATCACAGTCTGGTTTTATAAAAGGCAGATCAATACATAATAACATCAGATTGATTTTAGATATTTTAGATTATCGTGAATGTATTGAGGATGATGGCTATATTCTCTTTTTAGATTTTAGAAAGGCATTTGACACGATCGAACATAATTTCATATTTAGCGCCCTTGAAAAATTTGGTTTTGGCATTAAATTCATTTCTTTTATAAAAACGTTATATAAAGACATCAATAGTTCTATATCCCTTTCGTTTGGAACATCCCAGAGATTCAACATTTCACGAGGAATAAGACAAGGATGTCCCATTTCCCCTTTTCTATTTATCTTAACAGTAGAAATGCTTGCTATCTTGATAGATAAAAACAGCAACTTTGATAGACTCAGTGTATTTGGAAGACAAATTGGTATTAGTCAATTAGCTGACGATACAGTGATCTTTTTAAAGGACCAATTTCAGATTGATAAAGCCATTCAACTAGTTAATCTCTTTTCCAAAGCATCAGGCCTACACTTAAACTTGAACAAGTGTGAGTTACTTGCAATTCATGGCAGCGAACTAGACTCTTTATGTAACATACCAATAAAAACATGTGTAAAATACTTGGGGATAACTATTACCAGAGACAGTAATCAAAGTGTCCAAGAAAATTTTGTTAAAAATCTTTCAAAAGCAAAAACTACTCAATAACTGGATACAAAGAGATATCTCAATTTTTGGAAGAGTTTTATTGACTAAAATGGAATTAGTCTCCAGGTTTGTTTATCCAGCCTCCTCCTTAGCTATCCCACCTCACTTACTAAAAGAATGTAATATTGCATTATTTAACTTTATTTGGAAAAAATAAGCATCACTCTATTAACAAAAATGATTTAGTTCACAGTTACGAAGAAGGGGGATTAAATGTTATTGAATAGTATTTTAAAAACTCAATGGTTAAGATCATTACTTTGTAATACAAACTGCTTATGGTTTACTGTCTCTTCTTCAATATTTGGGAAAGTAGGTGGCTTGGGATTTTTTATTAGATGTGACTTTGATTTGTCCAAATTACCTCTTAAATTGTCTGCATTCCATCAACAAGTTCTCCTGTGTTGGAAATTAGCATTTTCTCACAACTTTAGTCCACACAAAACTTGTATTTGGAACAATCGTTTTATTTTGCACCATAACAAATCTTTATTTTATGAAAACTGGTTTCAATATAACATTTTTTCCCTATTGGACATGATGGACAACTATGGTAATGTTCTCAATTACAATGATTTTTGTTTAAAACATGGATTTGTATGTCATCCTAAAGAGTTTTACAATGTTGTAAATGGTATTATTAGTAAAAGGGATTCGTTCACATTACTCTGTAACATGTTCTCTCCCATCTCCTTGTCTGGGTGAATTGTTTATTAGAGATCATAAATGTAACAACAAATATATTAGAAGTGTCTTCATTGATAAACTTCATCCAAATAGAAATAAACGACATTATGTTTTCAAAGATTTTAACCCCAAAGAGGTGAAGGAAATTAGAATTAATTATCTTACCTTTCCAAGTCTCCCTAAAGTGAAAGAACTTAATTTTAAAATAACAAATGACATATACCCATCTAAAGAATTTCTCAAATCAAAATTTGATATTGGAGAAAACGCTTGTCAATTCTGTGAAATTGATATTGAACATATTTTTTTTAATTGTAATTACTCAAAGTTGTTTTGGACTCAATTGTGCAGTAAAATGTAAATGTGATGTAAAATGTCATGTATGTGTACATGTACATGTGTAAACCCTCCTGAATACAAACAAATTAAGTTTGGTGTGCTTAAGAAAGATTGTTCACAACATTACTTGGTTAACAACCTTTTTGAAGTTGCTAAATAAACCCCTCCATCCTTTCCTCACTTTTCTAATGAACTTAAAATTTTTGCTGCTTCTCTTGATGCCCTTTCAAATGAAAAAGCTACTACAGTTGCCAGTTTCTTCAGTGAGCTAAGTGCCCTATAACTCTTTGCTACCCCTTGTAAGAACTTACTATTCTATAAATGCTTTTACTGTTATTTTTTATTTTAATTTATTTATTTAATAATTTTTTAGATTTTTTTTATCCTTTTCTGTTCTTCATTGCTCTTCATGATTGTACATTTAAAGTCTTCTGAGGAGAGTTCAGCAGCTCACGGTATTTCTCATATTTACACAACTATCAAACACACTTTATACAGTCTGTTTAAGCCACATTTTACAGGATTATTTCTGTGTTGTTTTCATCGGGTTCAGCGCTACTTGTGCGTCTTTTCTGGCGTCTTTCTGCTGAAATAAACTTTTAGTGCAGCAGCGAGCATGTGAGGAAAATATGAGGAATTAATTCAGACCTGAGCGATTTTGAGTGCTTTTGTCTGTTAATTTGTGTGATTGTTTCGATGTTTGGTTTTTATCCATGCATATTGTGAGAAATAACAGTATCTTTCTGTGGAGCAGTTTTATACACTTTTATCATATATCCTGACTCAAATAATGTGTTTCTGTCAGCAAACACTCAGAATAAAGTGAGATGATCTGCTGATGATCCTGAATGTCTTGTTGAATGAGTGTTGATCGTCTGAGGCTCATCAATATTAACAGAGCTATAGTTCTGTAATAGTTCCTGTTTTCACCTCATTTAATGCTGATGTCTTCAGATCTCCTCTAAATTGTCATTTAACGCATTTCAGTGTCAACAGACTTGAGGGTATTTGTTGGTTACAAATCTGTACATTTATTTTTGAGTTAATGCTTTCAATTGTTTTTCTTACCATTATTTATATTTGAAAGAATTTACAGTTTTGTATTGTTATCAATTAGTATAAAAACGTGTGTGTGCGTGTGTGCGTGTGTGTGTGTGTGTGTGTGTGTGTTCACTATTCACTGCCATACTTGGCTACACGTCACGTCATGTCCTTTCCCTTTCCTTTCCCTTTCCTTTCCTTTTTTATTCTTCCTACAGTAACTTTGGTAACAGGGTTGATGAATGAGATCAACAATGTACAGTTTGTGTAAAACTGAGACAATGGATTGAAGTGTCATGCTGTAGAAAGAGCCCAGATGATGTCACTTCCTGGTGATGAAATGCTCTGTTTTTTTTTTCAAATGAGGACAATCATGACAGAAGTAACAGTGTTGAGTGAAACATGTAGGACACTGCTGATGCTAATAACAATTGTTGATTTAACACTAGTTAAACCTGTGGTAAATCTAGACTTTGAGCATGTGACCAGGACAGCCAAGCACAAGAACAGTTTCTTTCCCCAGGCAATCTACCTCATGAGCAGTTAATGTTCTCCCATTGTGCAATTAATGTATGTGCAATAACCTTATACTTATTTATCACCCTAAATCCTAGTACATCCCTACAATCTTATTTTATTCTATTCCTATTCTATCTATAGCATACCTGTACATACAATTTATTCTTTTTTTTTGTGGTTTATATTTATGCATGTGTATTTTATTCACATTTTATTTTTATTATCTGTGTGTTGTTGTTGTCTCCGTGTACTGGAAGCTTGTGACACTATAACACATTCCTTGTATGTGCAAACATACTTGGCAATAAAGCTCTTTCTGATTCTGATCTGATGTGAAATTTCTACAGACACAGCAACGGTCGTGATATTACTTCACACTCTGCAGCGTGTTTACAAACGTATATAACAAATAATAATCATTCCAAAATGTACAAATACACAATCTACTCCATTTTACTGCAAAAGTTTGTGTTCTTTCACACATAAAAATTCACTTGAGTCCCACATTCACATACATTTGAATGAAATCAATGGAAGGAAAAGTCTATTGTGACTCACCCTTAATAATTAAAGAGTTTTTTGGTAAAATTAATTAAATAATTTTTTGTCAAAATATGAAACTATTGTAACATTAATATCACATTAGATAATGTACACAATGTAGACAATGCAACACAATGTAAATAACATTGATTAATAAAAGTTCTCACTACAGAAATGTGGGATTTGTCCAATTTAAATATAATTACTAGAACACCAGTGTACCTCATTCATGGAGAGTTTTAGGGATGTGTAATTAATTTATAAATAAGCATCAAAATGATTGTAATATTTTATAGCAGTTGTCTGCTTTGTTACATCAGGTCCTTTTCACTTCACATTTCTTTCTTTGAATTATTTTATTGTACTGAAAATGAAATGAAACCGTTTTCTTTTTCTTTTCAGAGCTGATGGAAGAGAACGAGGAGAGTCAAGAACTGAGTGAAGTGGAGGAAATATATCATGACAAACCTGGAGAAAAACCTTGCTCAAAGACTGAGAAAACATGTTTAAAGAAAAGAAGAGCCAAGAAATCTTTGCCCTGCACTCAGTGTGGAAAGAGTTTCACAAACAAACAACATCTTGTTGATCACATGAGAGTTCATACTGGAGAGAAACCAAATTGCACGTCAGAATCCACACAGGAGAGAAGCTATTCACTTGTGATCAATGTGGGAAGAGTTTCACATACAAAGAAAGCCTGAAGAGTCACATGAGGATCCACACCGGAGAGAAACCGTTCACATGTGATCAATGCGGCAAAACAATTTCTAGAGCATCAGACCTGAAGAAACACCTGAGAGTTCATACGAAGGAGAAGCCACATTCATGTTCTTTATGTGGAAAGAGTTTTTCTCAGCTGCAAAACTTACATAGACATGAGAAAATATATACTGATGTAAGAGATCATGTGTGCTTTCAGTGTGGGAAGAGTTTTATTTCAGCAAACTGTTTAAAACTGCACCAGAGGATTCATTCTGGAGAGAAACCTTACAAGTGTTCACACTGTGACAAGAGATTCAGTGTGTCATCAAATCTGAGAAAACATGAGAGGATCCACAGCAGAGAGAAACCACACACGTGTGATCAGTGCAGAAAGTGTTTCAATGTTAAAAGTCACCTGAATATACACATGAGGATCCATGCAGTGGAGAAACCAGACCACCGCAGTCTGAAATCACCGTAAGTAGCTCATCTTCATGTGCTGAGAAACAAACTCTCTTCTGTGAAAAATAACCACAACAGAATCTCTCCTCTCCACCTTCAGCTGGTGTGGTGAGACGAGACTCTGCTATGATTGTAAAGTGCTTCGGGTGTACAGTAGTACATAATAAGAGCTATATAAATGCCTCATTCATTTAATTATTCATAATTTCTGAACAGCCACGGTGAGTGACAGGACAGTTTGTTGGCTGATCTCGTATTGTGTCTGTTGGAAATGAAACTTGTTTGTAGCTTTGGCAGAACTACCAGAAAGCATTTGGAAAAAGAGAACAGAGAGAACATGAGTGATCCAGAGCCAGCAGAATGAAACCTCATGACACTGAGGTACAAAGAGGATGGTGTTTATTCTTGATTCTTCATTCATCAACCTGAAGAACATGCTGATGTTCACTCTGATGCTCACTCACTCAACAACAACAACAACAACAACAACAACAACAACAACAACAACAAATCCTGTACACTTAAATAAAACATGGATTATTATATGTCTACTTCAAATTTCTTTTGAGAGAAGTATTATTTTTCCTATTTTTACCCAAATAGGATGGATTGGCCATTATTGAGCATTATAAACACATGTAATGTCAGTTTCATTCCTACTGGAAGCCAGAGGGCGCCCTCACGAAAAAAAAAACTCCACTTATGCATCACAGAAGTAATAGAACTGATGACACTTTTGCTGAATAAAAAGAAGATAAAAACATTCTGAATGATGAAACATGAAGACAATAAACACTAGACTGAGACAATGCATAGGTTATATGTGTTCGTCAAGCCATCTCTGGTATTTTCATAATTGAGTATATTTATAATCCATTGCTAATCGACATATAGTATAGAACATATTATTTCTGCCTCATTCTGTGATAAGAAGCCACATCAGATCACAAAATGAAGCATTTGACTGATGTTGTGGAGTAAAAACGTGTTATAATGTTTTCTTTTGTTGAACAACGGTTTAGAAACACTTCTGATTGCAAGTCTTTACAAGGGAAGTTTAGCTTTAGGCATATTAATCACATTTAATGTAGCTATTATTCTGACACCACACGAATGAAGTATAGACCCATTTTCAGTTAGGAAAGATTGTGACCTTTTTTTGTGGGCAGAGCTTAGGTGGAGGCAGAAAGATTCTCCTGACCACTTCACTAACCCTAGATAACGAGTTTTGTTAGCTTATTTTTTAGCTTATTTTTTAACAATGACTGGAGAAAATCCAATTTTATGTGAATATTTCAGGTCACTCACTGTCCGGGAACGCGATTGTTATTTGAAAAAGTTAACTTTAATGGACGTAACCAGACCCGTACATGCTCACTCAATGGTTGGATGATCTGACAGGATTACCTGCGCTTCAGTGGCCTGATATCTACTTACCTGATAGAGAAACTGAGCGTGTAGTGTAAAGAGAAACTGAGGACATATAAATATTTAGATGCCTATAACTATGTGCTGAATGGTCACGTACAATACTTAAAATACAAAGATTTAACAGATCAGTTTTGTGTCGTACAATCCAAGTTAGCGTTACATGAGAAATCAATTAACTTGTTCCCCAGATTCAGATTAGGTGGGCCTACATGAGAAATCTTTAGACAGGTAACCAAACCATAATCCATACCAACAAAAGACAATACTTTATTCTGATAAGAAGTGTGTGCAAAGCATTTTTGATGACTGTTTCTGTTTTCACTTTGAAATCACATCTTCCTTCTCATTCTGAAGAAAGACCATTTAACTGTGATCAGTGCGGTGAACAGTTTCATTAAGCATCAGTCCTGAAGAAACAACTGAAGATTAACACAGAAGAGAAGATTCATTCGTAATATTACAGCAGAAAATACACGGTGGTGTGTGTTTATGTGCGGGAAGTACTTTACTACCTAATGAACTAAAAGAGCACCAGAAAATTCAAAAACTTTCAAGAAGAGGCCATAACACGTTTAAGAGAAACATGAATCTGATATTTATTTAATTTGTTCTTCATTGTTTTTCATAAGATCATGTAATTTTTATTCCACTTCTACTCTTCCATTCAAATGAAAGATATAGCTTTGAAACTGGCCACTTTGCTTCTCTTCTTCTCTTATAAGTCAGTCAAGAGAGAGATCTGTCTCATTTGTTTTCACTTTTACTTAAATTTTTTATTTGCTTCAAGTAATGATTGATTAAACTCGTTACTCATTTTTGTCATCTTATTGTCCATTTTTAATTTCTGCAGATTCTGCTTGCATCAGGAATAATTTCTTAGTTTTAGTTCTGAAAGCCATGAAATATTATGTTTGCTTTTGGTGCTTTCTATGTGTTTCTCAATAAAGCTTAAATGCCTAATAAATTATATTTCACTGCATGCTTGACTGACATTACAGGTGCATCTCAATAAATTAGAATGTCGTGGAAAAGTTCATTTATTTCAGTAATTCAACTCAAATTGCAGCAGATGACATTGCACCCCAAATCATCACAGACTGTGGAAACTTAACACTGGACTTCAAGCAACTTGGGCTATGAACTTCTCCACCCTTCCTCCAGACTCTAGGACCTTGGTTTCCAAATTAAATACAAAACTTGCTCTCATCTTGTTATATCATTTCGCATCTAGAGAGCCAATAAATCTTATAATCACATCTTTCCCCCATCAGCGGCTATCATAAACAGATACAGCCCTTACCTCTTATATGGATGGGAAGTGTAATATGAGGTCCAGGATCCACAGCACGATGTCCTGATCAGCTCAGCAGAGTTCTGACCTCTATGAGGCCCGTATTGGAGGTTTACGACCAAATTCTGATAATAGGTTACTCTTAATAAATGACTCAGAGACTTGTTTAAAAGAAAGTTTATCGAATAACCATATAAAAATGGTTTCGCTTTATTAAAAACAATAACTCACAAGCAAATAACAAGAAAGTAACAGCGAGTATTCTTCACCCGATTTGCGGCAGCACAAAACTCATCAAACATTGGATTATATAGGAGAGGGCGTATACAATATTTCTCTCCTGCAAAGCATTTACTAAATCTCCCCTATTGGATACACTTGGTCACACCCCTTGCCTCAGCGGGTTGTGATTCCATTACATCATAACATCAAGCATAGCATACACACACACACATACCTCCCCAAATATACACGAGGAAGTTCAAACAAAGTTTATCTCCTATACGCTAACACAGGATGTCTGACCTTTTTGTGCTAACCACAGCTAAACATTTTCTTTACTACAAAATACCAACACCTTTTCAAAATATATGAGCGAGTTTTCACACTTCAGCATTTTCCATTCGTTAGCTGTTAACCAAGATAACAACACCTGCTCTCGCTTTTGACAGGATGTCAGTTAACTGTTTATTCTTTGGAGGCGGCGTTGGCCCTTTGAAGTTTCAAACAGTCAACCTCGCCTCGCAAAGATTCCATTTTCAAATTAAACTCATTAACTTCAATAAATTGTTTAACCCTTTTCATTAGTCGTTTATTCACACGTTCATGTTGCGAATTATCCGAAGAAGTTCCTTAGCCATCAATATCATGTCTTGCGTTTCTTGTCTGGTCACTTCTGCTTTTCCTCTTCTCCAACTTCCCTTTCTTTTTAATGTCCCGCTGATGCCTCCTCTGCATTGATTCTACAAGTAAATCATCAAAAGGAATTTCCAGTTCACTTTTTTGATTCAGTTTTCGAATATGTGGAGTTTGACCGGTAAATTGAATATCTTCTACTTCAATCTGAAAAGAGGACTTTGGACCACTGGGCAACAGTCCAGTTCTTCTTCTCCTTAGCCCAGGTAAGACGCCTCTGACGTTGTCTGTGGTTCAGGAGTGGCTTAACAAGAGGAATACGACAACTGTAGCCAAATTCCTTGACACGTCTGTGTGTGGTGGCTCTTGATGCCTTGACCCCAGCCTCAGTCCATTCCTTGTGAAGTTCACTCAAATTCTTGAATCGATTTTGCTTGACAATCCTCATAAGGCTGCGGTTCTCTCGGTTGGTTGTGCATCTTTTTCTTCCACACTTTTTCCTTCCACTCAACTTTCTGTTAACATGCTTGGATACAGCACTCTGTGAACAGCCAGCTTCTTTGGCAATGAATGTTTGTGGCTTACCCTCCTTGTGAAGGGTGTCAATGATTGTCTTCTGGACAACTGTCAGATCAGCAGTCTTCCCCATGATTGTGTAGCCTAGTGAACCAAACTGAGAGACCATTTTGAAGGCTCAGGAAACTTTTGCAGGTGTTTCTTGTAAATGACGTTGCCGTCCCTTCCGTCATTCAGTCAGCGTCGAGTCTTCTGAGGAGAGGCGAGCAGCTCAAGGTATTTCTCATATTTACACAACCATCAAACACACTTTATACAGTTTGTGTAAGCAACATTTTACAGGCTCATGTCTGTATTGTTTTCATCGGTTCAGCGCTACTTGTGCGTCTTTTCTGGTGTCTTCCTTCTGAAATAAACATTTAGTGCAGCAGGTATGGAATATTTTTATTAATCAGAATATAAATTATAATCAATACAAGTATATAATTTCATATAATCAATAGGATTATAGTCTTTCATGTGAACAAGTTATTTTGCTATTCTAGTCAATGTATTTGTATGAATGTAGAGGACTGTAAGGGTGTGTAGCGTCTGGACCAATCAAACACACAATATATATTTTGTTAGCTATATTTAACAAATACTCTGTAACACCCCTCAGTTAACAAGCCATATGAGGACCTATGGACCCTTCCCCCGAAATGCGTAACACCGCAGGAGGGCAGAACAGGCCTCTGGTTCCATGGCAACCAACGCTGATATCACTGGGTTTATTGCCTAGAGGAATGCGAAGCAGGGAAAATCACTGCATGTTCCATAGCAAGAGGCACAATGCACAGTAGAAATGGACTTTTCT
>NW_015557431.1:3296-6633 GCF_001515605.1 Sinocyclocheilus anshuiensis | reverse complement strand
ATTGTACAGTAAGAAAGTTATTTCCCTTAACCAGGAAATTAACGTTCTTAGAATTGACAGACAGTTGACCCTGAGTGGTCAAGTAAATATCTACAGCGGATCTAAATATTTATAATTAATTATAACTAGTTATGATTTTATATTATTTATATAATTATAGCTAATTATAACTAGCTCTGGTCACTTCTGCTTCAATTAAATAAATGCTTAAATGTGTAAATAAGTAAAAAAAACAAAAATTTGTTGATTTTAGCAAATCTGCTTCTTCCAGACAGAAATTCATGTTCAGTGAAGCTCCTCCCACAAACCCTGCAGAATGAAACACACTGAAGATACTGAAGAACAGACAGGTTGGTGTTAATTCTTTATTAATAATGATGATGGTTATAAAGCTTCAAGCAGATTTAGATTTGTTGTAATAGGTGTGGCGGAACGGAAACCAGTCGCCACCTGAATGCTTACATTGTTGACAAATCAGAACAAACGGGTAATTAGGGACAAACTATTTAAGGAGGGTTATGACCTGGTTCATGCATGACGGAAGTGCGCGAAATCTCGCTGCTACGGAGATGTGATGAGGGGAGAGTAGCGCGTGCTACGGTGAGAAAAGTGAGTCTGTTTGGAAGTAGGGGAGTGAGGTGACGGACGCGAACAGTGGACTGAAGGGAGGCGCGTGCTGCGGATTATGCCATATTGCCGGTCTTCTAGTCCGTGCTGTGAACAAAGCTCTTGTTGTCCACCTGTACTCCTAATGCTCCAAGCTGAAGACCAGCTGCACACAGTACAAGCCAGGGGCGTAGCCATCATTTCAGAAGTGAGGGGGACAGAAATGTTATATATATATATATATATTTAAAAAAAAAATAAAAAAATAAAAATAAAAAAAAAATATATATATATAACATTACAATATAAAATTTTTGTGATCTATATAACCTACCAGTCAACAGTTTTTGAACAGTAAGATTTTTAACGTTTTATAAAGAAGTCTCTTCTGCTCACCGTGTGTTTGAACTAAGAATCTGATGTTTCCTTCAGGTTGTAAATCTGCTGAATATGCAAATGGTTCCATAACTTCATTCCTTATTTCTCTCCTTTTTACTGCCTAAACTTGAACTCCTTTTCCTATACCAACTGTATGCGTGTGTGTGTGTATGTGTATGTTAGACCAGTTTAAGTGTTTATGTAGTATGTTAGACTAGTTTAAGTGTTTATGTAGTTAGTAAAGCCTTACTTGTATCACACTTGACGTTGTTCATTGTTTGCTCATAACTGGAGTCCCTAATCATGCAGATTTATGCTACAAGCTCTGTGTAGAGTTGTACAGTAAGAAATTTATTTCCCTTAACCAGGAAATTAACGTTCTTAGAATTGACAGACAGTTGACCCTGAGTGGTCAAGTAAATATCTACAGCGGATCTAAATATTTATAATTAATTATAACTAGTTATGATTTTATATTATTTATATAATTATAGCTAATTATAACTAGCTCTGGTCACTTCTGCTTCAATTAAATAAATGCTTAAATGTGTAAATAAGTAAAAAAAACAAAAATTTGTTGATTTTAGCAAATCTGCTTCTTCCAGACAGAAATTCATGTTCAGTGAAGCTCCTCCCACAAACCCTGCAGAATGAAACACACTGATACTGAAGAACACACAGGTTGGTGTTTCTTCTTTATTTTTCATCAATAATGCTGAAGATTATAAAGTTTAATTTGGTTTTAGTTTTAGATTTGTTGTAATAGGGAACATCTTTAGAGCTGTTGAATAATCTAGATCACATCACATAATCTGACTTAAATGATTCCATTGTATTCAAACCCTTATCTGGGACGGCTGAAATCTAGCCCAGGAGCATTCATATTGCTTGTAGATGTTACTACACTTCGAGTGGAGTTAACCTGAGGCAAATTCAATTGAATAGGTATGATCTGGAAAGGCACACACAATAAAGTTTTCAAAACAGTTGAAAATTCATTTTTAATAGTTCTGCCTATAGAAACTTGGGATTTGTGCCTAATAATATTTCAAAAAAATTATAATTTGAAGATCAATATACCTCATTCATGGAAAGTTTCAGGCACATATAATTTTTTTTAACTGCTTTAAGATCCATGCAGTGGAGAAACCAGATCACTGCAGTCTGAAATCACGGTAAGAAGTTCATCTTTATGCGCTGAGAAACAAACTCTATGGAGTCAATATAATGCCACATATATATGCAAAATAATAAAGTTTTGCAAAAGAAAATAAAGTTTTGCAAACGAAAATAAAGTTTTGCAAACGAAGATAAAAGTATTGAGAAAAAATAAATGTGTTTTTTTGCAAACAAAAATAAAGAATTGCAAAAGAAAACGAAGTATTGTGAGAAAAAAATAAGTTTTGCAAACAAAAATAAAGAATTGCAAAAGAAAACGAAGTATTGTGAGAAAAAAATAAGTTTTGCAAACAAAAATAAAGAATTGCAAAATATAAATGAAACCGCACAAAAGCAATGATTTTGCAATACATATTTTCCATGGCCATATCTAGTAATTTATTTGCAACGCTGCTTTTATTTTGCGTTTCAGTCAAGTTTGAGCTTGCAATGCATTTTTCCCTTTGCGCTTCAGGTTTCTGCGCGTCTCGCTTTGTGGCACTGTTTTGACATGGGGGTGGAGTCAAGGGATGGGGGCGTGTACAACAGGCCTGGGCATGCCTCCCTGGAAGTGACATCATCGGCCCGAGATGCAGCTCACTGATCCAGGTACCATCGTTGAGCAGAGGCATGCGGGTGGATCGTTTCCTTTTATTCTCTAGCATTAAAACATGCATGTTTTCGTTTTATTAACTTTATTAACAAACGTATATGTGTATTAGCAGTGTTTGCTCAAGTTAGAGAAGTTGTTAACATGAACATCTGCTGTTTACTTCTCTCAATGTGCACACTTTTATAGCATTAAAAAGTGTATTGTTTCATTTGGTTAACTAAATGTGTTTGTTTAAAATCTCTTAACCTGTGGGAGGACGCCAGCGCACAGAAGCGTTCTTTGTTTACATGAGTTCAGAGTTACTGCTAAAAAAAAATCAAATACATAACAACGAATATAAAAATATTACTAATAATAATAATAATAATAATAACAATAAAATACATGGACTTACAAGACTTGTGGGATGGATAACAATTAGGCCCATTTGGCCCATTTTATTTTATGTACTTTATTTAACATTTATTCATAATAAACTTTATTCGAATGTTGTCTACATCGCGTGCAATACAGTCCCGTAGCCTAGGACTATGGTTAACACTTAAACCACCAGAGGTCGCTGTATACCTAAAAGCGCCAGCG
>NW_015557431.1:0-3270 GCF_001515605.1 Sinocyclocheilus anshuiensis | reverse complement strand
ATGTCACCGTATTATGCCACTGTCTTCACAATGTCTAGAGTCATAAAATGGTTAGTTCACGGTTCACGGCTATTTTTAAGCAGGTTACACTAATCACTTTTCCTAATGGTGAATATAAACCAATGACAACGAACAACGAGAATTACAAGGAAATAAATACATATTTGGGTGGTGTAATATTATAATAAAATGTTTTAAGATAACCCATGTTTTTTAAATTACTAAAATACCCTAAATAGACTATAATAAGCCATAATAATTCACCACACTGCATGTATGCACTAGGATGTATGATACAATGACAAATTCAATCGCACAGTTTCACCTAATCAATTATTTATTTATATGTTTAGTTATATAGTTTATCATTTGAATAAGAGAACAACACCAATAAACTTGGGGTAATCATACATTTTTTTTATTACATCATAATTCTGATTTTTTTTTTTTTCAGGAACAAATAGCTAAGCAACACAGTAGAGAACAATAAACGACAAAAAAATTTGCAAAACAAAAATGAATAATTAATCCAAAGTCTGAACATTTATGAGTTGGCTAAAACATCTTAATCTGAACGTGCGTTGTGTGACTGTTTGCAGTAAGCCAACACGTTGCTCAATGACAGCGCGACAATAAAGGAATTATATGTGTAAATTTGACTCGATGGCGCTTATAGGTACGTTTGCAAAACTTTATTTTCTTTTGCAAAACTTTATTATTTTGCATATATATGTGGCACTATATTGACTCCATAGGCTGGAGCTTTCACAGAGAGCCGCGCGCTCGCGGCTTCAAGAGTGATTTCTCACAGAAGCCCAGAAGCCACCATGATTTGTTGAAAACAATAAAGAACATTTTGTACCCATTTAATAGTTTATCATCTGTTTATCTAAATGTGATGAAGTGCCTGAATCTTTATAACATGAATGTTCTTCAGCATCATGAATGAGTGAGAAATCAAGAATAAACACCAACCTGTTAGTTCTTCAGTATCTTCAGTGTGTTTGATTCTGCAGGGCTTCTCTCTGTCCTCTTTAATAAACTCAGTCTTTGCAGATTTCAGCTCTTCCTGATTTGATGCTCGTCTTCACTTGTAAACTGATGGGAATATTCCAGCATTTATAGCTGAATTTCTGTGTGGGAGGAGGAACATATCTGTCGAAATAAACCATATATCAGTTACTGAGTTTGTTCTTATGCTCTTTGAGAAAGAAAAAAAGAAAAAAGAAAGGGAAAATTGTATCTTTAGGAGTACAGCAACTTGTCACTGGAACTGTATCAAGCAGACAACTTTGTACCTAAAGGGTGCATGCTAGTACCATACAAGTATATTACTGCCTTAAGGGTACATATCACTACTCTAACATACTAATAGGCACCCTAGATTGCCCCAGTGACAAGCTGTTGTACCCCTAAAGGTACCATTTTTCTCTCACAGTTTTTTTTCCTGACACATCTAAGCATTTATGTCTGTCTATCTATTGTAAAATAAGTTATGCTAACTCACAAATTATTTTTGCTAACCCTAACATTATTCTGCTTCTTCATTAAAATACAGCCATATGTGTAAAACATATAGAAATATTAAATAATATAATGTAATACAAATAATGTAAATTCTTCAAAATATAAATGGTATGGAAAACAGTTGAAAGAATAAACAGACATAAATGTACAGATTTGTAACAACAAATACCCTCAGTCTGTTGACACCAAATAAATCATTTTTAAGTGGCAAGCCTATAAAACTGCTCCAATGAATAACAATATTGTTATTTCTCAAATTATGACATAAATAATACAAAAACAAACACTAATGACACTCATCAGCCACTACAGCTAAATATCTACAGCGTAAGTGCAACTGGACGGTAGTCATTGAAGCAGGATGGAGACGACTTCTTTGGGACTGGAATGATGGTGGTGGCTTTGAAGCATGTGGGGACAACAGCCTGACTTAGCGAGATGTTGAAAATGTCTGTGAAGACATCAGTGAGTTCCACTGCACACTCTCTCAGTACACATACAGTGCACATACAGAGGAAACATGCTACTTTATAATAGAACATGATATAACAAGGCCAGCAATACACTAGGAGCCTGATGGGAGGGGAATTTAGTATCAAGTTCATCTGAAAGGGAAAGTGACGTGTATGGTAGTATAGTAACCTGGAGTTGATGAATTAATTAATTTCATGTACAGACTGATCAGATTGTGGGTCAGTTTGGAGGACACACATGAAAATGTTTGTTTTTACTCCTCACTGGACCCACACTACAAAAGAATCATGTAAAATGCTGTAAACCTTGATATTATTATTTATGCCATTAGAATACAATATATAAATTGAACAATAATCTCTTACATTTACATTAAGTTATTTAGCAGACACTTTTATCCAAAGCGACTTACAAATGAGGACAATACAAGCAATCAGAATCAACAAAATAGCAATAATATGCAAGTGCCGAGTCTCAGTTAGCCTAACACAGTATATGTAGCAGAGTTTTTATTTTTTATTTTTTTATTATATAGTAAATAAAAAAGAAGGCCTTTTTTAAAGAAAACAAGCAGTTAGAAAACAAATAGAGTGCAAGTCTTAAAGGGTCGAGTGTTTTTTTATAATAAAAAGAAAACTAATAGGGCCTAGATAACATAGAATTAGAATAGAGTGCTAGAGTTAGAGGGTCAATTAAACATTTTTGTCTAATTTCATTTAACATTTTCATTTCATTGACTATTTTATTAAACACGAACCGTATTAATACTTTCATTAAAAAGGCTTAATTTTTTGCCATTGTAGGCTCATTTTGTAAATGTAAGCTATTATTTTAAATTATAGACAAGCTCAAACTGGGTGCTTAATTGGCCACATTTACAAAATCAGGTGATTATGTTTCGCCCAGATATGCAAATGTGTCTTTATGTATAGAGTCAAAAGAATAAGGTTAATCACCGTCTGTCAGTTTATCGTGATCGCGTATATTTGCATAAACACTAATGAATACACCACAAACATATCTTCAGCTTTTGGTTTTATTTCCCATCAAACACAAAACAAGCAAATAGTGTTAAATATACCTAAATGAATTCAAATGTTAGTCTATGTCAGTAACCCTTGTTTTTGTGTAACGTGTTGTTTTATAGATGTTTTGACGTTTTAAATATAGTTTGGCGGTTTTTTGTTGATCTGCGGTTGATCCTCGCGGCGATGACGTCATCAGTAGCGCGCGGTCACTCCGTCAGCGTCGAGTCTTCTGAGGAGAGGT
>NW_015557430.1:0-2380 GCF_001515605.1 Sinocyclocheilus anshuiensis | reverse complement strand
ATTATATATTGTGTTTTTGCTATTTTGTACATTGTCTATTTTGCATATTTGTATATTATTATTTTTTATTATCTATGTCCTGTCTTGTCACTGTCATTCTGTTGCACTGTGGAGCTTCTGTCACTAAAACAAATTCCTCATATGTGTAAACATACCTGGCAATAAAGCTCATTCTGATTCTGATTCTGATTCTAAAAAAGTATATATGTGCTAATTAATGTTTATTGTGTGTATTATTGTAATGACTTTGCATTAATATAATTAATGTGTCTGAATTTGTTCTCTCGTTTTTTTAGGGCACTCTGTGACTTCATCGACAACAACGGAAGAAAGCTGGAAAAGCACATTTATACTGTCAGATAAAAAACTGGCATGTCATGTCTTTAGTCACAGAACGAGGTCTAAAGACGACTAGATCCAAATGTGACTTTGGTCAAATTTGTGTCATGACCTTTTAACCCCCCTGTATTTTCAAACCATTAATTCTGACTATAGATAACAAGATTTATTAGATGTAGTGATGCAGCCTGGACATATTACTGGATAGCGTGTAAGGTGGTTTGCATGAGTAAAGAGGGAAAGACCCCTTTGCCTGCAGTGGGGGGGCTGACGGGCAAACAGCGTGACATCACAAGACCCATGTTTGGACGTGACAGCGAAGGATTGCCCACTATGGGTGCAGCTATGGGGCCGTTGCTGCTTTGGCTCCAGGATGTGGCAGCGGTGACCCTTCTAAGAGCTCGCAGAACGCTTCTAAGGGCCGCCATCCTGTTCTGTGTCCTGGTGCTTCTTCTGTGGGTCTCCATCTTCCTGTATGGAAGCTTCTACTATTCCTACATGCCCAGTGTCAGCTTCTCCACACCAGTGCACTTCTACTACAGGTACAGACACATCAGGGCTGATCAGGAACATTCCTGTCTTGTTTTTTACAATGGCCTGTTTGCGCACGACTGAGTTCTTAATTAGTTTGGTCCAATGAACAAATACTGTTGGAGGCATTACTGGGGTTCGCAATGCATTGTGGTTGATTCCTCTCTCCTCCGTTTCATCTTTTACAGGACAGATTGTGATGCTTCAGATTCAGTCCTCTGTTCTTTCCCCATGGCTAACATCTCACTTTTGAAGAATGGAAGAGACCAGGTAGACAAATTATAATTATAATCAAATTATAATTAAGTGCACAAAATATAGACAGGTTCCTCCAAAATTAGCTAATTATACGTCCAGTCCTTTAAAGCTTTGCTGTAAACATTATCTAACAAGCCCATTAATGATGCACAAGAAAATTATACTACTTGTGTATTATATAACGAATGTATGCAGGTTGAGTATAAAAATTTATTTTTGGTCGTATTTAAAGCTAGTTTTGTAAATACGGTTGACTCTTTCTGGTAGGTGATGATGTCTGGTCAGGCCTACAGGATCTCTCTGGAGCTGGAAATGCCTGAATCTCCTGTTAATGAACAGCTTGGCATGTTCATGGTCAAAATGTCTTGCTATACCACTCATGGGACAGTTGTTCAGTCGGTGGCCCGCTCAGTGAGTGCATACAACTCAATTCATTGTTGTTTTGGTTGTTAAGACAGCTGTTAATAAACATTATAGCATTTTAATTATATTAAATTATACCAATAATCTGATGAGTTTTGATAATTGCTAAAAGTGAATTTAGGCATCACAACATTAAAATATACAGTATGAAAATGGATATTCATTTTAAAATTTGCTAAAGATGTAACAGCATTATTCAATTATTTGTGTTTTTACCGAGCGGCAACCTTCCGGTCTCTCTCGTGAAGCCAACACGGAAGTGACTAAAACTGCAATTCATCGACTGGCCGCTAGAGGCTGGCTCCAAAAGGGAGTCAGTCCCATAGACTCCCCATGTTAAAATGCCCAACTTTACAGCAGAAAAAAATGTGTTTACAGCCTGGTACAAAAAGTGGTTTTGGTCTATATAGCTAATTTTGCCCTTCATGACAACTGTGAGGGGGGTGAATTTTTTTATAACTCATCCATTTAAATTATATTAAGCCTTAAAGTTCTGCATAATTAAGGGCGTGGCCACTTGAGTAACAGGTGGATTGCCGCTGCTGATACTGCCGTCGAGCAAGGTGGGCATGGTTTCAGCAACCAGCTCGAGCTTCTTTGCCCATTTTCGATTATCCGGAAGTGACGCGCGGTGACGCGCTGCCAAGATGGCCATGGCCGACTCCGCCTACTTTGAGCTTCAAAAACGCTCTTCGGAAATCTACGGGTGACGTCACGGAGACTACGTCCATGCTTTTATACAGTCTATGGTTTTTACTAGTGCTGTCAAACGATTAATCGCGATTGTGTGTGTACTGTTTATATTTATTATGTATATATAAATACACAC
>NW_015557429.1:267-855 GCF_001515605.1 Sinocyclocheilus anshuiensis | reverse complement strand
GCGAGTAGGCGTGAATGATCATGAATAATGCTGTGATTCACACCTCAGAAGACAAAGGCCTGCATAATGAGCTGCATGATGAACCATTCAGTCAGGTGTGTGACTGAGAGGGAATTGCTACAAGAAAGAATGTGAGGAAAAAATACATTTATATATTTTTTGTTTGTAGTTTATTTAGAATACATATAACTATCACATAAAATAACTCATGGGAGTGTGTGCTTCACATGGTCTTAGCTGTGGTCCAGGTTCCTGTGCAGGCAGGAATCTCAGAGCCTGTGGAACATGTCAACGTCAGTCTCTGGTTTCCATGACCAAGTGGGCTGCTTTGCTTTGGCTCTCTTTGCAACAGGTTCTTTTACACTGTTATTCTCACATCTGAAATAAAAAAAAAAGTAAGCATGCTGTTTACATAAACTACATTATTAACATTATTGTGATGTTCACTGATACTAGTACTAATTTATCGAAACAAAGAACACAATTACCACATAGCAAAAATAGTGTACCATACAGCAAATAAATCAAATGAAAGTAACATCTGTAAAATAGTGAATGCACACTTACTCTAAGATTCTGAATGGAGTT
>NW_015557429.1:0-232 GCF_001515605.1 Sinocyclocheilus anshuiensis | reverse complement strand
GTAGTTGAAAACTGAACGAGCGTCCTCTTACTGTGAGAGATGCAGGTGAAGGCAAGAGTGGTGAATTCAGTCCTAAAAGAATTTTTTAAACAATTGTTAGCATTTTTTCCCCACAGTACCTTAGTATAGTATGCATACTTCATGAGAAAACAGAATGCCAATAACAAAGAAACGTCTCAGGTTACTTATGTAACGTCTCGGTTATGTATGGTAACCCTCGTTCCCTGAAGGA
>NW_015557428.1:0-472 GCF_001515605.1 Sinocyclocheilus anshuiensis | reverse complement strand
AGCATTTTTTTTGCTGCTGTGAGAGCAGCTAACAGTAAACATCTTGTTGGACAGAAGGTCCCAAAGTCCCAAAAGTCATTCATGAAAAAATGGCGCAGATTCAAGCATATCTCAGTACCCAAGAAATATGATAGGTCCTGTGAGAGCTGAGTCCAAAAAGGTGAGAGAGAGGGGCACTCCCAAAAAAATGCAAAAACGTGCCTAAAGATTACACTTAGGAGAAGACGACAGATTCATATAAAAACATTTCATTGGAGTCAGCCTTGCGAACAGAGATGACACTTAGGAGAAGACGACAGATTCATATAAAAACTTTTCATTGGAGTCAAGTAAACCCTATGCAGCAATTTCCAATGAATCATTTGGTGATTAGGGTTCTTAGAAGACAATTTAAACATACCCCATACCTGATCCCAAAATAAAACAGGCACATCCTCATTAAGATCCTTAGCCCAAACAGTTGTAATAGATA
>NW_015557427.1:283-893 GCF_001515605.1 Sinocyclocheilus anshuiensis | reverse complement strand
AACAGTAAACTTCACTTATTATAAATAACTTAAACACAAATAGAAGAAAATATTTATAACTTGAATTAAGAAATCAAACAAGATAACTGTGTAGGGCAAGCAAGCTACTGCCAAACCAAGAGGGGCAGGTTTATGCAGGAAGCACAGTTTTTCCAAATGTAAACATCTAAAATGAATAAATAATAATAATACAATTTTTTTCGCAAACTCTGTGTTGTGTATTTTCTGGTAATCAAATGAACATGCAGAACATTCGTATTTAAATCGTCTTTTTGCAGTTTAATAATCACAGACACAGTCTATATATGTACTGACCTGTGTATTATTTATTCATCAAAAATAAGATAAATTCCATGAAATTCCACGTTATACAGTAAATTTTGTTTTTATGGCTGGATTCTGCGATTCCATCCATGTTTTCTGCATCGCGGGAATCATAGGGCCCTACTAATGCAGCAAACAAATATGATTAGGGCTGTCGCGATTCGTCAATTTTATTTGACTATTCGATTTTTTTAAATCCTCGACATCATTTTGCTTGCGTCGACTAACCGGCAAAATACCGGAAGTCGCGCATTTCACGGACGAGAATCCATACAACACATTATTA
>NW_015557427.1:0-215 GCF_001515605.1 Sinocyclocheilus anshuiensis | reverse complement strand
CCGCGAAACCGTGATATTTTTTTTATCTAAGGTTATCATACCGTCAGAATCTCATACCGGCCCATGCCTACCGCAGACGCGTGCTGTGATACGCATTTAATCTGCGTTATATGTTCTGTAAAAAAAAATTTCATATCGGCGGCATATTCGCCAATACTGATATATCTGCTGCAGGCTCATATCGGCCGATAATATCGGCAAAACGATATATCGGT
>NW_015557426.1:539-830 GCF_001515605.1 Sinocyclocheilus anshuiensis | reverse complement strand
GAAAAATTGAAATCGCATCATATGACCCCTTTAAATTTGGGTGGAGAGTAGAATTGCGATACAGCTTAATGTGACGATTAAACTTCAGAAGGCTATGATTTTATTAAATAAACAGGAGCTCTGCACATTTCGCTGCTTTGTGTTCTGCTGTTACTGGGGAAACAGTTCCGAAAGTTCCTCCTGCTGGCAGAGAATGAATGTGCATTTTCAATAAGGCTGTTGTGCAATACCGGAGGCTGCAGTTTCAGGACCGCATTTCTAGGACCCTCTAGTTTTTTTTTTTTTTTTTTT
>NW_015557426.1:0-138 GCF_001515605.1 Sinocyclocheilus anshuiensis | reverse complement strand
ACGGTTAAGACAGCTGACTCCACTGTGATGTGACCCTCTCTCTCTCTCTCTCTCTCTCGCGCTCTCTCTCGCTCTCTCCCTCTCTCTCTCACGCTCTCTCTCTCACACACGCACGCACGCACGCACACACACACACAC
>NW_015557425.1:450-783 GCF_001515605.1 Sinocyclocheilus anshuiensis | reverse complement strand
CGCTATTTTTGC
The DNA here is from genome assembly GCF_001515605.1 of Sinocyclocheilus anshuiensis. Classification (NCBI taxonomy): domain Eukaryota; kingdom Metazoa; phylum Chordata; class Actinopteri; order Cypriniformes; family Cyprinidae; genus Sinocyclocheilus; species Sinocyclocheilus anshuiensis. The sequence continues at coordinate 771 of NW_015557425.1, read as the reverse complement.
CCACTGATTGGCCCTCATAGGGACATGAGAGGCTGCTATAGCCGCCACATAGACTTTGAGCGTGGATGGGGAGCGACCCTTATCCAGCAGCTCTTGTAGAAAAGACAGCACCTCTGCTAATTTGGAAGTGAGAGGGTCTTTGCCGCGGTTTAAACACCAGGCGGAGAAAAAAGACCACTTTAAGGCATAGAGGCGTCTCGTAGACGGAGTTCTAGCCTCCGAAATTGTGTTTAAGAATCGCTCTGTGAGGCACGAAGGCTCCCGTCGAGCGGCCAGAGGTGCAGGGCCCATAGGTTGGGTCGAGGATGCCATAATGTCCCG
>NW_015557425.1:0-180 GCF_001515605.1 Sinocyclocheilus anshuiensis | reverse complement strand
ATTTGGCAGTGAGAGTTGTCTTCTGAGGCGAAGAGGTCTACCTCGGCCTCGCCGAAGATCTCCCAGATTTTCTGAACCATTTGCGGATGGAGGGTCCACTCTCCTGAGGGGACATTGCTCCTTGAGAATATGTCTGCTCCCTGGTTCAATTTGCCCGGTATATGCGCTGCCTTTAGCGAG
>NW_015557424.1:733-863 GCF_001515605.1 Sinocyclocheilus anshuiensis | reverse complement strand
GATCTCGCTTAGAGAGACCAATCTACTTTGAGTGTAAACTAAATTGAGTGTAACCAATGCAGTGATTATTGTGATTATTGCATCCAGCTGCCGCTGATCACAGCGTGAGTATAAGTAGGCAGCAGATGCA
>NW_015557424.1:0-140 GCF_001515605.1 Sinocyclocheilus anshuiensis | reverse complement strand
GCTTATACGACCTGTGGAGAAGCTGCCTCCGCCTTACACGCTACGGTGTGATTGCAAGTGCACCAGGCCAAGACACTGAGGGACTTGCACGAAGATGGTCACGACCCGGAAGTTCGCAGAGAACTCCGCACCGTGGCGGA
>NW_015557423.1:0-6919 GCF_001515605.1 Sinocyclocheilus anshuiensis | reverse complement strand
GTAATCTGATTACGTAACTCGCGTTACTTGTAATGCGTTACTCCCCAACACTGATGATATGAAACATTATATCGTTGATACATGTTTTAGCTATATTGCCCAGCCCTAATCGAGGGGCAACAATAATGTACATTAAGTGGAAAATAATGTTTTTTGAACCTTAAACCGCATAAACACTATGCATTACACCAAATACACAACATAATGTTCTTTTTGGCAACGTCATATGACCCCTTTAAATAATTACTTTTTTACCAGGTTAAATGTTGATTATTAGTAACTCAAACCCCTTTATCTAAACCTCTCTACTTAACGTTGGTCGCGCACATCCACCATGTTTGTAGTTTTTAACGCTTTTTATTCATGTTTGTAGTTCTCGACCGAATCATTGAGAAGGGTCTGGCTGCAGCCTTGCACTTGCATTCTCAGACTTGTACTCTCAGACACTTGCGCTTCCGCTAGTGACATCATTTGCAGTCTTTTTTATTTTTTATTTTGTTCAGCAAAACGCTTGATGTGGCATAATAACGGACTAAGATTATAAAGACAATTCAGTAGCCTATATGTCTTGTTGTTGACTCAAAGTATATACAGACCAACAAATATGAATGTGCATTATGAAATGCATTAAGTGATAATAAAAGCATCTACTCCGTACAGGCAAGCAGACGAGCCCAGAATGCAATTAATGTGTTAACGTTATAGGCATATTCATTATATTAATAAACTGTATATTGCATTTGATATTTTAACAGCATCTTAATACATTAAGCCATATTAAGTGTTTATGTCTTTCTATGGGTGGAAAACGCTTAATGAGAGACGAGAGACGCATTGCGTTCATATTCTGCTGTTCTTTGGCCACGGATTTGCGGGTCTTGTCTTTTTCTTCTACAGATGACTTGCAGGACCCTGTACGTTACGGTACTAAATTGGTTTTAATCGTTTAATCACCACCACAGCGTCTTGTCTCCATTGGCAACACACACGATTTGTGTCGACTGCAAGTGACGTCGCATGTACAGAGGAGAGTGCATGTGGCGATTGCAAGTGACTTTGTAATTTAGTTTATTTTTTCTTCTCTTCACCGCCTGGCTACTGTTGTAAAATGTTGAGAAATTCAAACAAAAAATTATAAATAAATATAACAAAAAAAAAAAAAAGACTGCAAGTGATGTCACTAGCGGAAGCGCATGTGTCTGAGAGTGCAAGTCTGAGAGTGCAAGCGCAAGTCTGCAGCCAGACCCTCTTGGAATCATTCGTCAAAGCGCAATGGTTTGTGGGTAATATTAGCCATTAGAGTGTGCACGGATCCACACTTCAAAAATCGACCTGAAATAGTAGACCATCCGGGGACTTTTGGCATACTCCTTTCAACATAACACAACTTATTTTAATCTCACATACTATTTAGGATGGATAGAATGAACATTGAGACAGGGTATGAATGCGATCCGGACATCATCCACCATGTTGACGTTATCATGTGATCTACGACAAGCGCAACAACTTAAAAGATATGAGCGACAAGTTTAATCCATCCATCTGTATTTTCAAGTTGATGAAATTTGCTCATTTTGTGGTCTTGTTGAAGAAACAGCTGCCCTATTATTGTGATTGTATATAACCAATACATTTTGAGTGGATTAAAATTTTTATATTTTTAACTCTACTACTATGACCCAGTTTACTCAAATATATATTTTTTTATAAAGATAACCCAAAATCGTTATCTCTTGAATATGTTATTAATTTCTTTATTTTATGTGCAAAATCGGTAATCCACACGCAAAACTGGCTTAAATCTCCTTTGTTTTCCTCTTTTTCTTGCTGAATTTAACTCATCCCCTCAGGCTTATAACAAAAATAACAAATGCAGTTTTTTTTGATGCATTGATTATATGAATATGATTATTCAAACATGTGTATATAATCTCATACTACGCTGTATGCAACCCCATTTATGTTTTCTGTCATTATGATTGTTCATTGTTAAAGATACTATATCTTTCCCTGAGCTTGTATGTAATTATGTTCTGCAGTAATCATATTAAAAAGAAATTAAGAGGAACGGGTGCACTATCACCTCATAGCATCCGTAACTCCACAACCCTCCCTAGTACGTTTTCCTCAGCGTTTGCACAAAGGAGATGTCGATCAGCTGCTCAAAGATCTTGCCTTTGGAGAAGACGGTTGATTTTTTACTGGAAAAATGTAAGTATTACTACTTAGACATTAAGATTACCCCAGAATGCATTGCTAGCCCATCTCAACACTTACGAACAATAATAATGATAAATGCTGACCAATTAATTATATTAATATATACACACTTACTATATATATATATATATATATATAGAGAGAGAGAGAGAGAGAGAGAGAGAGTTAACATTTTTTATATTAAAATCTTAATTTTTTTAGTAAAACAAGCTAAATGTAATTTGTTCTGTCATATGACAGCCATGCATGACCACACACTAGACAAGTGCAGCCAACAAATTAATGCACAAGTTAATGAAACAATTATATTTTATTTACTGACAACAACAGGAAACATGAATGTCACGGTAGGTCCAAGGAAGATGAAGGTAATCCACATAAATGCTTTTAATTATAAGCCACACGATAGGTAAATACTTAAGGTAAAACGAACACATGTGACACCTAACAATAACCGACAGCAAACTGAACAGACAGGAGACTATAAATAGAGCAGATAATGAGGGGCAAACAGGTGATGAGGATCAACTGAAAATGAGAACAGGAACATGACCAAATATGGGCACAGAGGGAGAAAACACAAACAGTCCATAACTGTGACATTTCGCCCCCCTCCCGGAAGGCGCGACCTCACGCCACAGAGAAAAAGGGTGGGATGGAGGGGGACTTAGGAGAAGGACAAAGGAGTGAAAGTGGGATGGAAAAGGGCTGGCAGGAAGGCAGGCAGACACATACTGGAAGAGGTTCCGGCGGAGGACGGACGACAACCAGAGTCCAGGGTGGAGATGGAGAAAAGAGCCAGGGAGGATCAGATGGAGGGAGGAGTGCAGTCCTGAGGTGGAGGTAGGGGGACGATTGACCAAGGCGGAGCCGGAGGGACGAGGGAGCCCGGCGGAGTTGGTGGACTGACGGGCTCCGGTGGAGACGAGGGAGCTAGAAGCCATGGTAGAGTCGCTGGGTCGCAGGACTGAGGCGGAGTCTGGGCCTCAGAGGCTAGAGGCGGAGTCGAGGGATCCTCCAGACTCAACACAATTGGAGATGGGCAGACCTGCAGCGAGCCCACGCCACAGATGGTGAGCAGAGGGGTTGACAGGATCCAGCAGAATGAGCGTTGAGGAAGGGAACAGATCAATGAGAGGAGGCGGGAGAGGGAGGTTGGGTGGGATTTCTTGCAAGAACTATAGAACAGATGATGGACAAATTTGTAACTCAGTATTCCAGTCTATTAAGTCTCCCAAGTACAGTTCTTGCTCACCCTCAGCAGTGGCACATTGGGCGGGGCTTTCCTTTGCCCCCGCGATCTCCACTGCTATTTCCCCCGCCGCTTGTACCGTCGGCTCTCGCACCTGGTCAGACACTTGGGGCTCTGGCTCCGGGGTGATCACCAGCTCTGTCGCTCCTGATGGCAATGTCTCGATGACCACGGCAGGCTCTGGCTCTCCGTCTGCGGTGGGCTCGGGCAGCTCCGCGCTGCGGGGTGTTTGTAGACTGGGCTTTGGGCTAGCGGTCGTGATGGTTGATGACTCTGGGCTGTCGGTACTCACATGTGATGACCCCGGGCTGGGCTCCGCTTCGTCCACGGTGAATGCTGATCCGGCGATCCACAGTGCGAAGTTGATGTAGCTCAAAAGCGACCAGCATGGATCAGCTCGGGGCATGACGAAGCGGATCTGGTCTTCCAGCCCGCACCAGAATCCCTCCATTAAGATGAGGTCATCAAATGTGGCGAGATGGCAATTGACCAAAAACTCCTGCACATAGTCCTCCAGGTCACGTCCATCTTGAAAGATGAAGATTGTAGCCCCTGAAGGGCTATGAACACTGCCCTTCGGGGCTAAGTTAATTGAGGCCAGTTCTAGCCTCATCCTTTGTGGTCTGTTATTCTGTCATGGTAGGTCCAAGGAAGGCAAGGAAGATGAAGGTAATCCACATAAATGCTTTTAATTATAATCCACACGATACACGAAAGGTAAATACTTAAGGTAAAACGAACACATGTGACACCTAACAATAACCGACAGCAAACTGAACAGACAGGAGACTATAAATAGGGCAGATAACGAGGGGCAAACAGGTGATGAGGATCAACTAATAATGAGAAAAGGAACATGACCAAATATGGCACAGAGGGAGAAAACACAACAAACAGTCCATAACTGTGACAAATAAATGACTAAAAGATTAAATAAAAGTAACAATGACAATAAATAAATACAGTGGGGAAAATATTAATTTGATTTAAGTTTATAATCGATGACTGATCATCTTGGTACTTTCCTGTGTCTTGATCGTGTAAGGACCCATGTTGTCTATGGGAGGGTCTGAAAGCTCTCAGATTTCATCAAAAATATCTTAAATTGTGTTCCAAAGATGAACGAAGGTCTTATGGGTTTGGAACGACATGAGGGTAATTAATGACAGAATTTTTATTTTTGGGTGAACAATCCTTATAACACTAACTATCGAACTATCATTAATTTCTAATCAACCACCATGACAAAAAAAACAAAAAAAACATCAAACATCCTAACAATTCATTAAACACTATAATGCCAACCATTTACTTCACAAAATAATCAGATTTAAAATAACCACTGCCATTGGGACATACAATTTTTTTGTACGCATTTCTTCTGGCTAAAGGAATTTTGAGCCTCAAAAGCAGAATGAAGGGGGTGGATATTATTTTAACAAATCGCAATTGCCGTCTTTTTTCCATAAATATAATCAAATAAGCCCAAGTGTTGTTTATGCCCAGTAATCTTATTTGCCTATTAATAATTTGTGAAAGTTTGTTCTTCTGTTTAAATGTTGTATTACCGTACCATGAGACAATATTATATGTGAGAATGCTCTTAATCATAGATCTGTATGCCATAGTTACTGCGTGTACTAACGTTAAAACGCCAGTTTTCTAAGATGACCAAGCCGTTGTCTTGCCTTCTTATTGATGGACTCTACGTTATTTTCAAGGTTAAGTTTATAATCGATGACTGTTCCTAAATATTTAAAATTCGAGACCTGCTCTACAGTTTTTTCTTTTACAATGACTGGTTTGTATTCAGTGCTTGAATCTACTACTCTTGTTTGATTTCTCAGGCATAGCTCTTTTGTCTTTTAAATATTAAAATATCAAACCAACAAATAATACTGTCTATATACTCAAAATATGAGGAGCAATTAATTTCTTTCTGACAGGAGACCAATGCCATATCATCAGCATACTTTATGAGGGATATGTTATCTTCATCACAAAGCAGTTCGTTGATGTATGAATAAAACCGTATTGTAGACAGGACGCATCCCTGCGGTACCCCAGTATTTAAAACCAAGCAGTCAGACATGACATTATTAATACAAACACGCTGAGGTTGATCTCTTGAAAATTCCTTAATCCATGATATCATCCGATAACTAACACCTAAAACATAAAGGCGAGTATTACTCCATAAAGACTATTCTAACATACATATTTGGCTTATTTAGATAATGTTGAACTTTATTCAAATGAGTGAGAGAGGCATCCACAGTGCTCCGACTGGCCCGATATGCAAACTGCAGGGGGTCAATGGATCTCTCAATTTGAAATGACAAATTCCTTACACACTATGCATTCCATGCATGCAAAGAACTGATGTGAGCGCAATTGGACGAAAGTCATTTACCAATTTTGCGTGGGGTATTTTGGGTACCGAGATGATAATGGAATTATTCCAGGCTGAAGGTACAAAATCATCCAATGGTTCAATGTCGGTTCAGTCGCAAGACGAGTCTATTGCAAGTGACATGACTTCAGCTTTCTTTTTTTCTGTTGGACAAAAAAAGATTGGACAGATACTCACCCGCCAATGCCTCTACTCTTCTTGTTGCCATGCAATCGGATAATGGCACCTTCTTTAATAGCTCCACATCCATTTTCTTTGCTTGGTCATCATGATTTAAAACTTCCTCCATGATGTGAATTGCACAGTTTTTAATTCATTCGGCATCCGTGAACGGCTTTTTGGTCTTTGCCAGGTTCCAAGCCACATGCATTCACCTGTATGGATGTGTTTTTGTGAAGAACAGCAATGATTGCTTGTAATCTGCCACCAATTGTGTTACCTTCTGTTTGCAGCTCTCAGAATGTTTTGGATAATTGCAGTCAAAATGACTGTACAATATATTGAAATGGCATTTCATGTTAGTCTGCATGCATAAACACGGTGGCTTTGCATTGTGGTGGTCAGGCAAAATAAAATAAATTTGCTCAGTCAATTCACATTTGAATCGTCTATTTTCCGTTTCCACTTTTCTCCACTCATGGCGAGTGTGATTTTCACTGTCAGACTAAGCTGTCAATGATGCTGTGTTTTAATTTTCGCACCAGTGACGTGCTTACGCCGACATTACCTTTATAACACTACTTGAAATTAGCACATGCCGCCTATTGAGGAACCCGGACATAATATCTCATAATAATGACATACTTTCTCATAATAATGAGATACTTTCCAAACAACCAACAAAATGTCCTGTCACTAATTGTGGCTGTTAGGAAACTAACTTACACAGAATTTTTTTTATTGCACAGCACATAGAGATGAACTGTTTAATGTGATTTCAGACTGTGATTGTTGTGAGTGAATAAAGAAGGCAACGGAGTGAAACCCTGCCCGCACGGATCACCGTGGTCTGGTTTCTTTACTGCATGGAT
>NW_015557422.1:0-776 GCF_001515605.1 Sinocyclocheilus anshuiensis | reverse complement strand
TGATATCTTGATCTATTCGGATACCCTGGACTCACATGTGCAGCATGTGCGAGCTGTTCTTCAGAGGCTCATTGACAACCAGCTATATGCCAAGATTGAGAAATGTGAGTTCCACCAGACAGTTACCTCTTTTCTTGGTTACATCATTAGCGCTGAGGGGGTAGCTATGGATGACAGGAAGGTACAGTCTGTGCTCAACTGGCCTCAACCGACGACTGTAAAGGAACTACAATGCTTCTTGGGCTTTGCTAATTTCTATAGACGTTTCATTCGGGACTTCAGCACCATTGCAGCACCTCTCACCTCCATGCTAAAGGGAGAGAAGCGACGGCTACTTTGGTCACCATCGGCCACCAGGGCATTTCAACGGCTAAAGGAACGCTTCACCTCCGCGCCCATTCTTCACCATCCTGACCCTGAAGTAGAGTTCTTTGTGGAGGTGGATGCATCCAACACAGGCATCGGAGCCATACTCTCTCAGCGTCAGGGTAATCCTCCCAAACTCTTTCCCTGTGCCTTCTACTCTCGGAAACTCAACTCTACGGAACAGAACTATGATGTGGGAGATCGGGAACTTCTTGCCATGAAGGCAGCCTTGGAGGAATGGCGTCACTGGTTGGAGGGGGCCAAACTTCCCTTTGTTGTTCTGACTTATCATCGCAACCTCGAGTACCTCAGATCGGCCAAACGACTCAATCCACGGCAGGCAAGATGGTCCATATTCTTCACATGTTTCAATTTCAAGGTAACCTATCGTCCTGGATCAAAGAATTCTA
>NW_015557421.1:0-716 GCF_001515605.1 Sinocyclocheilus anshuiensis | reverse complement strand
TATAAAAGAATGCCAGTTTTCTGATAAATTTTTTGTAAAAAGTGTGTAGGGTCGCTACAGTCCCGAGGTATGTAAATGTGTAAGTATTTTTTCCTGCGCAACTATATTTACATATCTGATGACTCAATATGTGCAATGCATCTTTTTTCCTCAAGGTGGCACTGTTTGATACACAATAATGACGTGACGTTTCACTCATAATTTCTGCAGGCATAAAACAAACGAATATCATCAGCAAAAATTGAAGTGGTTTGAATGGCTTTACTGCAGAGCAATTACTATACACAATGAAATATAAATGTCACTGTCATTTGATGCTGGACGTGGTGAATAAGCTGCCAGTGATCAAAATATTGAATATGAAGTCATTGAAAACGATAGTTTTGAGAATATGGTTGAGATCGTGAATATGAGCAAAATGCTGAATGTACTATGTAAGTGCGTTCTGACGATGACAGCGATGGTAAAATCATCTGCTCAAATTGAACCCTTTTAAGTTTCAAAAGGTAACGAAATATGCTTCATTTTATTCTTCTGTAATTGTTCTTAAAATATCAAGAGAGTTTTTTTCTATTGCAGCAGTTAAAGAAAGATCCGTCTGTGCTGTATAGGTCCGGGTCGCTAAAGACCCGAATATGTAATAATGATTGGCGAAACACTCATGCATTTAGGGGTTAATGGAGGTTTAAATAAAAAAAAAAATGCACATGCAATTA
>NW_015557420.1:0-498 GCF_001515605.1 Sinocyclocheilus anshuiensis | reverse complement strand
AAATACCCAAAAGTATTTAAAATATTGCAAAGTAACGTTGCAACCCTGCAAACAATAATACAATCAGATAAGGACTTCAACTGTAAGCGACACGAGCATATATGCAAAACAATATGATGTTTGTTATTATTAAAATTTTATATAGCCCACATTTTTATAAAAATTATTTCTTTATTTACCGCTTTGGCAATAACGTTGACAATAACGTATATCTTCAACATTCTATGACCAAGAATGTAAGTTATTCAGTGGACTTTTAAAATTAGCTTTGCTTGAGAAAATAAAAATATACAGTTAGTGTTTTCTTTTTCTTTTGATTTAGTCGAGTTGGTTTTGCATCAAACACAATGTAATTTTCGGCAATCGAGATCTGGCAGCAACAGCACATTTTTCCGCTTGGGCGAGCTCTTCGCGAACAGCTTACCTCTCGCATTAAATCTACGCAAGACTAGTAAATCACTGAGAACGCACTATAATCCTGACGAGTCATAGCAACAG
>NW_015557419.1:0-514 GCF_001515605.1 Sinocyclocheilus anshuiensis | reverse complement strand
GTAGAAAATATGGTTAACACCCAGTCATGCATGAAAAAAAATACCTTCACATTTCCTCTCTCAATCAGTAGAAAATATGGTTAACACCCAGTCATGCATGAAAAGAAAATACCGTCTTGTACCATGAAACCGGTATAATTTTGAAAAATACTGTGATATAAATTTTTGGTCATACCGCCCAGCACTACCAGACAAATGTGAAAAAACAAAAATGACTGAATGCATCTTTAAATAAAATCTTACGTAAACTATTGGCATTGTGATACATTAGATCTTATCGTAAATAATTATAACCGAATTTAAAATGCATATTGTAACAATGAATTTATAAGTGTTATGATGCATTAACTGTGGTTACAATTATTCATGAGATTGTACAATGCATTATAACGTGCATTATGTACATTAAACCTACTTTTATAATGCATTATACATAAAGGCTATAAAGGGTTAGTTCACCCAAAAATTTAAATTAGCCCATAAATGACTTACCCTCAAGTCATCCTAGGTGTAT
>NW_015557418.1:405-3023 GCF_001515605.1 Sinocyclocheilus anshuiensis | reverse complement strand
ACGCAGGAGTTGCAATAAACGCTTTAACAGCGGAGGACTCTTATTTTGTTGCTCAAAACTGAAGACGACATGATGACGGCACTATTTGATGCTTGCTTGACTAATCAGTGGAAAGGGGCGTTTCGTGGAAATCGAACATTCAAACTGTTTTTCCATTTTCTACCCTTGAATGTAAAAACAAAAACAATCTAACAGAGATGAAAAAAATTTCATCTGAGACAACATTTTTAACACCCGAAAAAAACAAATGATTTAATAAACATAAACTAAATAAAACCTTACAATCGTAAAAAAACGTCTAATATTCATTTTGTAAAATCACTCTGATCATACGGTCGGTGTAACCCTTTGCAGTTCTTTGTTCAATTCGCACCATCAAAATGAACCAAATGAAAAGTTGGCTTCAAACTTTCATTTTCAATTTCTTTGGAGCAATTTACAAACGGATAATTGTCTTTCATTTAAATTTTCAATTTTACGAATTTGGGTTGTTGCACCCGAATCTGATTTTTGAACTAACATAAAAAATTACTCATTATTCTGATTTTCCACTTCTCTGTTTTGCGCTCCCGGTTGGACCGTACCAGTGGCGGAGCGGGGGGTGGGAATGTGGATGTATTTACCCAGAGCGCTGACTGTAGGTCAGGGGCGTAGCGTCTTGTATGCAGGGTATGCAGGTGCATATGGACCCGGGCGTGTTGTGGGCCCGCTGAGCCAAGGGAGAACCTTTAATTGAAACGAGGGAATGAATAGAGCCCTGCACGGGCCCGGCCCTTCTGACAACTTATCAGAATATTCTCGGCCTGAGTCTGACCCGAGCCCGTGTCTTTTTCTCTCTCTCTCTCTCTCTCTCTCTCTCTCTCTCTCTCTCTCTCTTTCTTCCCCTTTACACAGCTGCTGTTGCAGCAAATAGGCTAGTCCAGTTTTGGGTTTTAATGGCAAAGTGGTTATATTTCTTTTCGTTTCTTTATTAAGTTAATTTAGAAATATGTTTGAAACATTTTATGTTTGTTAAATTCAAGTTGTTGTTTTTTTAAGTAAGGACCAAGCGGCCAGCGGCGGACTGTTGAGCATATATGTTTGATCAATTTAGCCTTCTCAAATCAACATGACTTGCCTAAAATAAAATCTATAGACATAAAACACTTCATGCAATTCACAATATTAATTTAAAAATTTAACCTAGATAAATGTGTGCTGTTAGACGCATATACAGTCGTTTGTGCGGAGAGTGGAAGTTGAAGCGCGCTTTGCAGGACATGGAGGCGCCAGCGCGATCACTTGCATTTTTTTCTTAAGAGTGGAAACTTAACATACGCCGTCATTTTTGCTCATAAAGGTAAGAGTAATACATAATTCGGAGTTGTAAAGGGTCTACTTTTATTTGTGTGCACTCATAAACAATATCAACAAAAACCTGTGCTTTTGTAAAATTATTAAGGAAAACAAACAGGATGCGCTTTCTGTCGTCTTGGTCTTGAGCAGGAGCGCTTCACAATGATGAACCGAAACTCAGCGAATACTTGCCTCCTCACAGACATGATAAATATATCTAATAGAATGCTTTAACGGTGCAACATGAGCAGATCTTAATTTAATGCCGCAATCGACACTGTCTATTCATATTCATTTTGTTAGCAACAGACATAATACATTTAATTTGTTTGTGCAGGGGCATTTTTGTCCAATTTAGTGGCATTTTTGCCCCAAGTCCCCAGGCCAGGGGAAGGCTAAGCCTTCCCAGCAAACATTTGGACATTTAATGACTGTTGAAAAGACGTCCCTCCATCACGTCCCGTCATGGTTGAAAAATAGTTCCAAAATGAAAGTTGAACGGACGTCTTTGACGTCATCTGGCTGTGAATTACACGTCTTTTCTGCACGTCCCTGGACGTCTAAATGTGTCATCATCTGGATGTTTATAATGTGTTGCTGCATAATTTATGTATAAGCCTGCATATAAAATAATCACACACCCATTGTGCAACATCGTGAAAGGCACATCTGAATTTGACCAATGTTCTAAAAAGGTCCAAAATCGGTCCAGTCAGACCTGAACGTCTATAAAACGTTTTAATCACGTGTATCACAAACAATAACACATTTGTGGACTAAAGTAAAAAGAAGACTGTTCTAATTTAGCACAACATATTTTATTGTGAATACTACATTTTTTACAAATGTATTCCATTTGTTAAACAGCTGTGAATACTACATTTTCTAAAAATTTATTCCATTTGTTAAACAGCTACTATTCAAACAAGAAAATAAAAAATAGTAGAATGTGGCAAACATTGTCTGTGTCAATGGCATTTTCTCAAACATTTTTACATTAATGTTAAGCAGCCATTTATCAAACAAGAAAATAACAAAAGTACAGGAGCACAGTGAATACATATGTAGCAATTTTTAGTCTTTCAAAAAAAAAAATAATAATAATTTTTCTTGGTCCACAAACACCAGCTCTTCCAGGAGTGAGATTCATGTATTCCACCATTGATGCATGGAAGTCAGAGCTGTGGCAGTACGATTTTTTTTTTCCTAACAGTCTTGCATTATTGTTAAACAGTCATAAATCAAACAAGTAAACAACAAAAATACTGGATAATGGTTAACAC
>NW_015557418.1:0-249 GCF_001515605.1 Sinocyclocheilus anshuiensis | reverse complement strand
GCATCCATGTCTGAGTCTGTATCATTTGGGCTTCACCTCTTCACAGCATCTGAGGAAAGAGAATATTATTTTTTTTTAAATAATAATAACAACATCAACAATAACATGCACCTGCTTATTTTGAAAATGTCTTTAAGGTCCTACAACTAAATTTAAAATACAACGGAACAAGATTTTGCGTCCGTTTCATAAATGAAGCATTAGAAGGTAATCAACATGTATTACATGTTATTTTACTCTAGAATAATC
>NW_015557417.1:3518-4092 GCF_001515605.1 Sinocyclocheilus anshuiensis | reverse complement strand
CAACGTCCCCTCAGAGGAGTGGATGCTCCACCCACAAACGGTTCACGGTTCACGGTAGAAATATATCAATCGTTGATTGAAGCGCGTCATCCCACATGAAAAAATAAATTTATAGTTTATAGTAAATACTAGTGTTTTTGAACCATACTATAGTAAAGTACTTGAATTAATTTGTTGCGGTAATTCTATAGTTGCTGTGGTAATATAACAGCTATAGTAATATAAACAAATTACTTCACCCAATACTGTACTAAGTTTTCTACAACTATAGGATATATTACAATACATTACAGTTTCTGTATTAAAACAAAAGTATACTACAGTATTTGGTGGACAGTAACGGAGTAGCTTTACTTCGTTACTGTACTTAAGTACATTTTTCAAGTATCTGTACTTTACTGGAGTCATTTTATTTTGAGTAACTTTTACTTTACTACATTCCAAAGCATAAGATCGTACTTTTTACTTCACTAAATTTCATAAAACATATCGTTACTCCTTATGATATATCACGTGCTCCGAGACGCAGAAGCGGTGTCTGATTCAAGAACGAACTGATTATTTTCAATGAACC
>NW_015557417.1:2723-3251 GCF_001515605.1 Sinocyclocheilus anshuiensis | reverse complement strand
CTGGAGGTCGCATCCTCTGTAGGATGCATATACGAAGTGTCCTCAACCTAGAATTAAACGAGACGGCCTTCGTAGGACAGACGGAAAAGGAAACAGGAAGTATCACGTTGCTATGCCAACACATTTAGAGCATCATTGCGCTCTCACACTACTTAAATGAAGGAAAATTATTTCTAAATTTGGAAAGTAATTTGAAAAAAAAAATGCTTTTACTTGTTTTATTTTGTTCAATGTTTGAGGAGCTGCAGCGTACGAACAGCAGACATCTGTTAGAGAAAAAAAGGAGGAGGATATTAAAAACAAAGTGTATCCGTTTTTACCGAGGCGATTTAAGGTAAGTTGTGAACACCACATCTGCGCTTGTGTGTACATCTGCCGGCGCTGGCATTTTTGCAAATTAACAACGGTTGTTTACGGCGATGCAAAGAATTGTGGGTTATCTGTAGCAGCGAAGGATACACCTCATGCATCCTCCGAATTCCTGTGAAAGAAGGTCGCATTCGAAGGTAGCATTCGGAGTGTCCTACT
>NW_015557417.1:601-2639 GCF_001515605.1 Sinocyclocheilus anshuiensis | reverse complement strand
CAGTGAACTGAATTCACAAGTAAGAACCGGGAGATGTTGTGAGCGCGCGCGCGCGTCTGATGCTGTTAAAAGTAAGTTACTAATGTTGAATTTTAGGATTAATTATTGTAACTGAAAATCATATTTAGGTCAAAACTGTCTGTTGTTTGTGAACTAAATCTGCTGTAAAGGGTGATCTGTTTAAGCCCACTGAACTGCTTGAATGCAGACAGATCAACATAAGTGTCTCTATTTTAGTTTTTAAAAAACCCGAAACATTAAAATAACACAGACTAAATAAAATAATTCAAGCGCGTTCATATTCCCTGCTGCTGTAACGTTAACAGTTTTATTAAAATGCTACGCATTTAGCCCTATGTGACGTCTGTTTCTATATTGTTTGTCAGCACACATAGCCTAAGTTACTATGTATCTGGATCAACTAGTGATGCTTTATCAGCACGCCTGCCAAAATACAATGTTGCCAAAGCAGTACAGAGGATAATTAATCTGCAGAATTGGATGATATGGCAGAAGTGTGTACTTGTTAATCACCACAAAGTAGTGTTGTCAAAAGTACCAATGTCGGTACCAGTTGGTACTGAAATTCAGTGGTGGACAGTAACGGAGTAGCTTTACTTCGTTACTGTACTTAAGTACATTTTTCAAGTATATGTACTTTACTGGAGTCGTTTTATTTTGAGTAACTTTTACTTTTACTTCACTACATTCCAAAGCATAAGATTGTACTTTTTGGCCAGGGGTGTTTTTACACCACAGACAAGCTTTGAGAAGAAAAAAATCACTATGAAAATATAATTATATTTTCCTTAAAATGTTCTTCCTAACTTCAGGCCTTAATCTCATGTCATATATAACTGTGATGTTCTGCAAAACAACAAGCTTTAAAACACTTTTTTCTTACTGGTGAAAATCAGATGGTCAGATCTGTTTTCTCTCAGGCACTTCACAGTGTAAGCTTCATAATGAACATTACTACATCACTCTCGTCAGCGTAGACCATATCAACAACACAAATATATCTTGACTCCATGTAGTGGTTGTTTTGGGAAAATCCCAGTCCAGTCGCCTCATATAACTACAGGGAATGTATTTTCAGACCGCAAATATCATTACACAAAATCACATCTATCACAATTACGGCAAATTATTGTTCATTATCTGATGACATCTGTCTTATTGAGGCAACATCAGACTGGTGTTATTTTTAGAAAATGATTTTTGATTCTGACTGATTTTCGTCTGTTTTATCGTTTATTTGATGCTATTATTGTGCTGAATTAAACCATACTATAGTAAAGTGTATTGTACTGTACATATTATAGTATTTACAACACTTTTTAATGAATGCTACAGCATACTGTATAGTGAACTGATAAACTGTAATAAATACTGTAGTACACTTTACTACAGTAAACTGCAGTGTATTGTAGTATAATATAAAATATAAGCTTAGTACACTATTGGGTAAGGTAATTTGTTTATATTACTATAGTTGTTATATTACCACAGCAATTATAGAATTACCACAACAAATTAATTCAGGTACTTTACTATAGTATGGTTCAAAAACACTATAGTATTTACTATAAATTACTATAGTATTTTTTCATGTGGGATGATGTAGGCTAAGCTTCTCATTTAAATGCGTTTTAAGCATTGAATTAATTAATTAATTAAGCATTAAAACAAATGGTTGTAACTGTTCATGGACGTTAAGCAGCGGGGCAGAATTAATTCTGGTAAATACGTGCGTTAAAATGGTTTCTGCCTGATACACCTGCTCGTATAGCGACTGACTAAACGTTCGCTCCTTGTGCTTAAAAGTTCAAATACACAGTTATGTGTCAAAATGCCCGTCTTTGCGAGTATCCTCGTAAACACAGTTATTTGTGTCTTAAATGAATGTTAATAGTAACAAAGCATGTGTTAGGCTATATGAGATCCTTAGCCTGTATGATGAGATCTTAAAAGGATATTCACCCAAAAATGAAGATGTCATCATATACTTACCCTCAAATTGTTCTAAACCTCTATG
>NW_015557417.1:0-146 GCF_001515605.1 Sinocyclocheilus anshuiensis | reverse complement strand
ATTAAGACTATTCAGCCTATTTGCACATTTTCTTTATACAATATAATATTTATTATTCAGTGCTTTAAGTTTTTTTTTTTAAGTAGGCCAATTTTTTTATCATCTTTGTTCTGTTGTAGCCTAATTTCTGACTGTTTACTTGTCTT
>NW_015557416.1:692-847 GCF_001515605.1 Sinocyclocheilus anshuiensis | reverse complement strand
ACCCCTACAGTGGTGACTCAAGACCAAGGGGTCTCCCCGAGGGGATACCTGCTTCACATGATCAAGGTCACGCGGTGATGTCTACGTGCCTTGGACATGTGGAGGAAACCTTGGTTCTTGTCTCAGGGCCCGGTGCTGGGAGCTCCTTGTCACCG
>NW_015557416.1:0-605 GCF_001515605.1 Sinocyclocheilus anshuiensis | reverse complement strand
GGTCATGAGTGGCCACCCTGCCCGCGGTCTGTGGAGTGGTCGCCATCTGACATGGCATATAAACTGCCTGGAGATGCTGGCCGTGCTTCGTGCACTAAGACACTTCCTCCCAGACCTAAGAGGTCACCATGTGTTGGTGCGCACCGACAACACAGCGGTGGTCTCTTACATCAACCACCAGGGAGGTCTGCGCTCACGCCGTTTGTACAAACTAGTGTACCAGATCCTTGTGTGGTACCAGGGCAAACTTCTCTTGCTGAGAGCAGTTTACATTCCTAGGCATCTCAATTTGGGAGCAGACATCCTGTCGAGGCAGGGGCCGAGGCCCGGGGAATGGATGCTTCACCCCAGGGACGGGGTCCAAGCAGATATGGAGAGTTTTTGGCCAGGCTCAGGTGGACCTGTTTGCGACTCAAATTACATCGCACTGTCCCCTCTGGTTCTCTCTGAGTCATCCAGCTCCACTGGGGCTGACTGGGCCATGGTACAGACGTGGCCGAGGCTTCGTCTGTACGCCTTTCCCCTGATCGCTCTGCTCCCAGGAGTTATGGAGAGAGTGCACCGGGACGGGGTCCGTCTTCTGCTAGTAGCCCCGTTCTGGCCGG
>NW_015557415.1:0-586 GCF_001515605.1 Sinocyclocheilus anshuiensis | reverse complement strand
CGATCTTTCTGTGGAGGGGTGCGGGTTGCAACGCTCTGTTTTTGACCCCTGAGCAGGTCAGCCTGGTATGCTTGTAACACCGCCACGGTGTGCAAACACGCGCCAGCCTGACCTGCCGCCGCCATGGTGTGCAAACATGCGCCAGCCTGACCTGCCGCCGTATAAGCTTTCCCAACCAGACTCGATGTCAGCCTAACGGGCCTGGTGGGAAGCTTCGGGGCCTTCAGGGACGATGCTGAGGATGGGGAGAGATAGCTCACAAGCGTCTGCTCCACCACTGGCATCGCCCCATATCCCTTATCATTCAGCCCCACGATGTTGGAATAATTCGAGACTGTGGGGCTGTAAATATGGGATGAGTACGGTTTCTCCCACGATCTTGACACCTCAGCATGGAGATCGGGGAAAAACGGAAGGCCCCATCGTGAAGGCTGTGATCTGGATTTCAGAAAACGCTAGTCTAATTACTTTTAGGATGAGCGTCCTGTTTCTCAGCTGGCCAAACAATATTTTATTTTGGCTACTGCATGAGTCACACCTCATAATTACTTTTAGGACGAGCGTCCTATTTCTCGGCTGGCCAAAC
>NW_015557414.1:0-525 GCF_001515605.1 Sinocyclocheilus anshuiensis | reverse complement strand
TGGAGTCGTTTCGGAGCCGCTCAGGTAGACCTGTTTGCCTGTCCAAAATCCTCTCACTGCCTTTTGTTCTACTTTTGTTCTACTTTTGTTCGAGGGAACACTCGGCACGGACGCACTGTCACACAGCTGGCCGCGGGGCCTTTGCAAGTATGCGTTTCCACCAGTGAGCCTTCTTGCACAGTTGCTGTGCAAGGTCAGGGAGGACGAGGAGCAGGTCCTGTTGGCATATGTGAAAAGTCCATGGTATAGCCTCAGAGCCCGTGTTTCCCCGGCAGACTTCCTGCTATTTTCCAAGAGTGTTACAATCACCTCTAATCTTCCATATGCTCTCCTAGACGGTTGTTCATATGTGCTTCCGAAACCTCCTTCAGGAAGGATGGGCTTCCGCAACATTCCAGTACCAAGTGGAACGGGCACGTTTTCCCAGTGTTATCCAGTCTTACTGAGTGGGTAGTGCCATAGCAGCAATAACTGGTCTTTTTGTGGTAAGCCCCAGCCTACGCCAAAAAGAAGGGGCGCAGGAGG
>NW_015557413.1:0-1243 GCF_001515605.1 Sinocyclocheilus anshuiensis | reverse complement strand
TCCGCTCCCGGAGGGCACTCTTTGAGGAGGGTGCCTTCGCTAGCGCTCCTCGCGGTGCGGGTCCCGCTTCCGCCGAGGCGGAGCGGCAATTACGCTCGTGGGGTTCGCAGCTGGAACTGGCGGAGGGAATGGAGACGGGCGAGTCCCTATCTTCTTCCTCACCCGCCAGATCCAGCGCTCGATCTCTGGGATCGGAAGCCCGCTCTGCAGTTACTTGCCCCCG
This sequence comes from Sinocyclocheilus anshuiensis, assembly GCF_001515605.1. Taxonomy (NCBI): domain Eukaryota; kingdom Metazoa; phylum Chordata; class Actinopteri; order Cypriniformes; family Cyprinidae; genus Sinocyclocheilus; species Sinocyclocheilus anshuiensis. Next base: position 1,020 of record NW_015557413.1, on the reverse strand, counting down.
GGGAGAGGGCTCGACGCTCCGCCTGTCTTCCTCCGAGGAGGTTGACGTGGAGGGTGTCGATGAGGTTTTTCTCCCTCAATCGCCCCAGTATGAGGAGCTAGTGGAGGTGGTTACTCGCGCCGTGGCCAAGTTAAACATTGATTGGCCCACTGAGAAACAGGCTGAGCCACAGAGAAGCAAGCTAGATGAACACTTTCTGCGGTTCGCCCCAGTATGAGGAGCTTTTGGAGGCGGTTTTTGCGTATTAAGCCACCACCTCCGCGCCGGAGCTTGCCTTTTTTCCCCGACCTCCACACCGAGGTGTCAAAGTCGTGGGGAAGACCGTTCTCGGCCCACCTCTTTATTTCCGCCTCCGATTATTATGGCAACGTGGCGGGGATGAATGAGCACGGTTATAAGACGATGCCCCGGGTAGAACAGACGCTTGCGAGCTATCTGTCTCCCGGCGTGGCATCGTCTTTAAAGGCTCCGGCATTGCCCTCCAAGCCGCTGCGCACAACATCAGCGCTGGTGGGCAAAGGGTACTCGGCAGCGGGTCAGGCTGGTGTGTGTCTGCACACCATGGCGGCGTTACAGGCGTACCAAGCCGACCTGCTTAAAGAGCTAGACGAGGATATTACCGAGCTCAGGCGAACCGCTGATTTGTCTCTCCGCGCCACCAAAGAGACTGCCCGTGCCATTGGGAGGTCTATGGCAGCTATGGTGGCAGCGGAGAGGCATTTATGGCTGACCTTGTCAGATATGAAAGAGAGAGACAAGGTCTGCCTAATGGACGCCCCGCTTGCGCCTTCCGGCCTGTTTGGCGACGCCGTCAATTCGGCCGTCGACAGGTACCAGGAGGCCCATAAACAGGCGGCGGCATTCCAGCGGGTACCGGCTCCTCATACCGGGACGCACAAAAACAGAGCGTGGCCTCTCGTACTCCCCCTTGTCGAGACAGTGGGTCGAGGCGGCGCTCTAGGTCGGGGACCTCCAAGAATCCAGTTTGGTTCTCCTCCGCCTCGTTTCAACGGGATTACA
>NW_015557412.1:367-483 GCF_001515605.1 Sinocyclocheilus anshuiensis | reverse complement strand
AACACTAATGAACTTTCCCTGTTTCCAGATGGTACGGCTGTAGAATCTCCAGAGGTGGCGGCATCCGCTGCAGAACCTCCAGAGGTGTCAGTGGTATCCATCTATGAACTCTCTGC
>NW_015557412.1:0-162 GCF_001515605.1 Sinocyclocheilus anshuiensis | reverse complement strand
TGTTGATGAACTCTCGTCTTGTCCTGAACCGGCCACGAAGGCCATCTGTGAACCATCGTCCTGTCTCAACCCAGCCGCAGAGGCTGTCTGTGAACTTTCGTCCAACCCTGAATCGGCCACGGAGGCTGCTTATGAACTTTTCTCCTGTCCCGATCCAGCCGA
>NW_015557411.1:574-1246 GCF_001515605.1 Sinocyclocheilus anshuiensis | reverse complement strand
CGACCATGCGAGCATCTGCGATTTTCTCCCGAGAGAAAAAAAATAAAAATAAATCACCTGCGAGCTCGTACGACAGCAAAAATCGCACCGTGTACGCCCGCCTTTAAATCCACATTGTCCTGCTATGACCAATCAGTCTACACTGTAACTACACTGTGATTCTGTGGCCTGTAGCACGATACTATGTTGTGTATTTTCAACAGTTTCAATATGAAAAATAACTTTTATATTGATTCAATGGATTTATTGCATTTTGGAAAAAACAAAACAAAAAAACGTGTCATGGATTTATTGCATTTTGGGGAAAAAAATAATACAATTTCATAATAAATCTCTGAAAATCAAAATCTGGATTTGAATTTTTAATGTTATTATAACCTAAAGATGCCATGTGAAAGTTTGAAACAGAAAATAGTTGTTTTCATCTTGCCACTTTCTTGGTAAAGAAAACGCATATTTACTCAAATTAATCAAAATGGGTTTATAGCATTTTGGAATCAAACTCTTTCTTATACATACACATATATACATACATACACACACACACACACACACACACACACTGGCCACTTTATTAGGTACACCTTGCTCTTTATGCTCAATTGGTACTAAGGGGCCCAAAGTGTGCCAAGAAAATATCCCCCACACCATTACACCACCACCACCACCAGC
>NW_015557411.1:0-339 GCF_001515605.1 Sinocyclocheilus anshuiensis | reverse complement strand
TCCTGTTCTTAGCTGACAGGAGCGGCTCCTGGTGTGGTCTTCTGCTGCTGTAGCCCATCTGCTTCAGGGTTCGATGTGTTGTGCGTTCAGAGATGGTATTCTGCATACCTTGGTTGTAACGAGTGGTTATTTGAGTTACTGTTGCCTTTTTATCATCTCTAACCAGTCTGCCCATTCTCCTCTGACCTCTGACATCAACAAGGCATTTTCGTCCACACAACTGCCTCTCACTGGATATTTTCTCTTTTTCGGACCATTCTCTGTAAACCCTAGAGATGGTCGTGCGTGAAAAAGCCCAGTAGATCAGCAGTTTTTGAAATACTCAGACCAGCCCGTCTG
>NW_015557410.1:0-2756 GCF_001515605.1 Sinocyclocheilus anshuiensis | reverse complement strand
GATCCTTCATTTTTTGAGAACGTCTTCAAGATTATACCAGACTTTCCGCATTCACAATGTCACGAATTCGGTCCATGGATTTCCGTTCATTCACCACTAGAGGTCACCCTTTCATTACATTGACTCTCGCACTACTCAAACTGTTGCATAGCACCCCGGACTACATTTCCCATCATTCATTGCACGGTTTGCACACTGCACTGATTGCACTCATTGCACACAGCTGTCATCAATCTCACATTCACTATATAACACCCACTCAAACCACCATTCACGGCTGAGTATTGTTTAGCCTGTACCCCTTTCCGAGACTCCACGTTTTCCTTGTTTTGCCTTTCCTGTTTTTGCGGTTTTGATCTTTGCCTGTTTCCCTGGATATATCCCTTTGGTCTCACCCCTGTGATTCTGTCTGCCGATCGTCGACCTACGCTAGCCCTAGGACCATTCTTGTGTTTTGCCCGCCATATACCTGTTTGCCATTGCTCGACCCTGCCTGTTGTGACCACGTCTCTGTCTTGTCTTTCCAATAAAAGCTTGCAGATGGATCCACACGTCTCACGTCTCGTCATCCCCGTTACACACAAGTCATCATGGCAGGTGATTACAATTGCGTGTTAAATGCGAGGTTAGACACGCATCCCTGTCGAACCATAATAAGTAAATTGGCTGGTGGACTAAGTAATTATATGCAAAAGTTACATTTAATAGATTGCTGGAGAGCTTTGCATCCCTCGGATCATGATTTTTCATTTTATTCCTCAGTTCATAAAACTTATTCAAGGATTGACTTTTTCCTAATAGATTCCAGATTGTTGCAACATGTAGTCTCAACTGAATACCATAATAGATTATTATCAGATCATTATCAGATCATGCCTCTTAAGTTTCTCTTAATTTAAATATAAAATATAATAGAGGAAATTATTCCTGGAAATGTGATAATATGTTATTAAACGTTCACAAATTTCATGAGTATCTTTCGAACAAGTTTACATCGTTCTTAGAAAATAATGATTAATTTAATAGATTGCTGGAGAGCTTTGCATCCCTCGGATCATGATTTTTCATTTTATTCCTCAGTTCATAAAACTTATTCAAGGATTGACTTTTTCCTAATAGATTCCAGATTGTTGCAACATGTAGTTTCAACTGAATACCATAATAGATTATTATCAGATCATGCCCCGGTTTCTCTTAATTTAAATATAAAATATAATAGAGGAAATTATTCCTGGAAATGTGATATGTTATTAAACGATCACAAATTTTATGAGTATCTTTCTAACAAGTTTACATTGTTCTTAGAAAATAATGATAAAGGAGATGTATCTGATTCGGTTCTTTGGGAGACAATGAAGGCGGTTATCGGAGACGATATTATAGCATATCGAACAGCTAAGAATAGAGAGAACAAAGCCAAATTAAATGAAATTGTCAAACAAATAACAAATCTGGAGAGTGAATACAGATCAACTAGTTGTGAGACTACTTTAAAGAAAATTGTTGCACTGAGAAGTGAATATAACTCAATTATTTCTAAGAAAGTGTCGAGACAACTTATGTATATCAGACAAAGACAGTTTGAAATAGGTGATAAACCCCAAAAATTACTTGCACGCCAATTAAAGCACTCTCAGGCAACTTGTGCAATACATTAAATAAAATTGAATAATGGGAAGATAATTGTTGACCCCATGAAAATTAATCGTTGCTTTGCTGATTTCTATAAAGAAGTCTATGAATCAAAATGTAAAACAAGCCAAGAGGCAATAGAAGAATTTTTTTCTCAATTGGATCTTCCCATTCTTAGCACTGATGCAAAACAATCCTTAGATAAAGAAATTACAGTAGAAGAAATAAATGAAGTAATAGAACAGTTACCTAATAACAAATCTGCGGGTCCGGACGGCTTTAGTGCCGAATTCTATAAAAAATTCAGGAATAATCTTGTACCTATAATTCAAAGATTGATTAAAAGTGCAACAACACAAAATACACTTCCACCAACAATGTAGAAAGCGAGTATAGTATTAATTCATTCATTTAAAGTTATTAGAGACGTTGCAATAATACAAAGCGGGTTGAAAATCGTCAAACTTACCCTTATAGGTGTAACGGGGCGAACGAGACATGAGACGTGTGGATCCATTCCCAAGGCTTTATTTAGACAGAGACGTGGTCATAAAACAGGCATGGGTCAGACAGTGGCAAGCAGATACATTACAGGCAAGACAAAAGTGTATCTAAAGGAAGGCGTGAGTCAGTCGACAGTAAACGTTATCCAGAGGGCTTGACAAGAGGGGAAATCCAATAACACAAGCAATAATCCAGGCAAGGTGCAAACACAGTCCGAAACAAAAAGGCAAAGGGTTAATCCAAGATAAACAGGCTATAATCAGGTAACATCCAGGAGGGTGATGGAGCGGAGGCAGAACAGGGGGAGGGATGGAGGGCCAGGCCCACGTGGAAGTGGAGAGACCGGGAACTGAGGCAGAGTTGGCAGAGCATAGCACCAAGGCAGAACCGGCAAAGCAGGAAACCAGGGTGGAGCCGGCGAAGCAGGGAGCCAGAGTGGAGCCGGTAGAGCATGTGGAGCTGAGGACCACCACAGCTGAGCAGACGGGTCCGAAGATCCCCACGGCAGAGCAGAAGACCACCAGAGCAGGACAGAAGACCACCAGGCCAGAGCAGACGGAGCCGGGACCCATGGTAGAGACTGGGGCCTAGGGAAAACAGAGACAGACAACACAGGCAGT
>NW_015557409.1:721-835 GCF_001515605.1 Sinocyclocheilus anshuiensis | reverse complement strand
GAGTCCATATAGTAGACCCTGTTGAGCTCCTCCGTCCCCTCGGCATCCAGACGTGGCGGAGCGTCGGGCGCCAGGCCTTCACTCGTTGAATCCTCGAGAACCGGTAGAAGGCTT
>NW_015557409.1:0-131 GCF_001515605.1 Sinocyclocheilus anshuiensis | reverse complement strand
GCGAAAACCTGAATATGCGCTGCATCTGCTGCCTACTTATACTCACGCTGTGATCAGCAGCAGCTGGATGCAGACGGTTGCCAATGTGCAATGTGCATTGGCTCGTTTAGTTTACACTCGAAGTAGATTGG
>NW_015557408.1:503-891 GCF_001515605.1 Sinocyclocheilus anshuiensis | reverse complement strand
CAGACACAGCCAGAGATGGCGCTCCTGAACCACCATAGTGGACATTGCACGACCCAGAGACCCGTAACCTTCGTCGCTCGTAGAGCGAGGTCCGCCGCGGTGCGGAGTTCTCTGCGAACTTCCGGGTCGTGACCACCCTCGTGCAAGTCCCTCAGTGCCTTGGGCTGGTGCACTTGCAACAACGCCGTAGCGTGTAAGGTGGAGGCAGCTTCTCCACAGGCCGTATAAACATCGCTGGCCAGTCGAGTACCTACAGACCCGGGCGGGGAGGCACGGTTCTCCCTGCCGGGTGGAGGCGGTATTAGGACTTGGGCTGGGTATCGTTCAAAAATGTTCGATATCGATACCGATACCTTGACTTCGATACCGGTTCCTGAACGATACTTTT
>NW_015557408.1:0-302 GCF_001515605.1 Sinocyclocheilus anshuiensis | reverse complement strand
AACCTTGAGGGTTCGGGACGCGGTGGAAGATTCCACTCGAGCCCGACACTCTCGGCGGCCCGGGAAAGCATAGCCATCATTTCCGGGTCCGTCTCCGGCACCGCTGACCGCCCAGAGGGCGGCAACGCTGACGGATCTTCATCCCCAGAGAAATCCGGCTCACCCTCTGATGCTGCAACCGACATCCAATCGTCGGGGGCAGCCTCGGAAGAAACAGGTGGTACCCCCCGGGAGGGTCCAGCCTGCTCTTTGAGAGTTCCGCTGGTTTCGGAGTGCCGGCTGGCTGGGGCATCCCCGGAGGG
>NW_015557407.1:0-5619 GCF_001515605.1 Sinocyclocheilus anshuiensis | reverse complement strand
GGTATTGTGTATCAAAAAGTTAAATGAAAATAAATAAATAAAAATTAGTAGAATGAAGAAAATATTACATCTATACTAAATTATTTAAATAATTATCATGTGTAGGCTACACCCATGATTGTTTGTTTGTTTATTTATTTACTTATTATTGAACATGCAGGTATTTTCATTCTTAGAGGTGTGTTAGTTAAATGAAAATAAATAAATAAAAATAAATAAATAGAATGAAGAAAATATTACATCTATATAATAAAAAGGTATAGCCAACCTGAAATAAAATTACGAAAAAATTGTAGTCCCATAGTATTCAATGGCTGACTGTAGTAGGTGATTTCATATAATAATGTAAATGTAAACTCATTACTTGTCTGAATTTCAACATTATAATGGAATCATAAGCTACTAGTCATAAAAACAATTAGGGTCCTTGACCAATTAGAATGAAACACAGCCAAACTGGATAAAGGGGCCTCAATATTTTGCCCCTTACTCAACATTATAATGGAATCATAAGCTACTAATTATAAAATGAATTAGGGTACTTGGCCAATTAGAATGAAACACATCCAAACTGGATAAAGGTGCCTCAATATTTTGCCCCTTACATGTCATAAAAGGGAGAAAAAGATAATCTACAGCAATTAATCCCATGCCTTAGCTCTTTATCTTTACATTCTTCCTTTTGTGTGACTGACGGAAGTTTGTAAACTGCTGCTGTCACTTGAAAACTGCACAGTAAAAAAACGCAGTGTCAATTTAACACTTAAAGTGTCTATTTTAACACTACTAAAGATCATATATGGTCCCAATCTCTCTAGTGTTAAAAGTACACCGTTCATAGTGTTGATTTTTTTAGTGTTAATATAGCACCTTACAGTGTAGATCTGGAATATTTAATTCTGAACTGAAAGTTTAAGTCTGAAACCGGTGTTCTGTCGATTTGTGCTACCCTGTCAGATTTTGCTACCTCCCATTAAAACAGTGGGTAGTACAAAATGCTACCTGGTTATTAACATCTACACCTACCCCAACCCTAAACCTATCCTTACAGTAATGCAAATACAGTAATTGTGTTATATTCGCGGTTGTGGCTAGAAGGGATACAGCTACAGGAAACCAACAATAAAAAAAAATTTCTATCTATTAGATCGTGTTTTATTAAAGTCTACACCTACCCCAACCCTAAACCTACACAGTAAAAAATGCAGTGTCAATTTAACACTTAAATTGTCAATTTTAACACTATTAAAGATAATATATGGTCCCAATCTATCTAGTGTTAAAAGTACACCGTTCGTGGTGTTGAATTTTTAGTGTTAATGTAGCACCTTACAGTGTAGAAAAATTACACTCTGAGTGTAAAGTGTTACACTTGCTATTGTTGTTCAAATTTTACACTATGGGGTATTTAACACCCCTGGTGTTGTTTTAATCCTTTAAGTGTTATTAATGAAGTACTCTTTTCAGTGCAAACAAAAAAATGCTTTTGTATGGTGTTAATGTACAAGATTAGACATAAAATCAAGAGTCTTCATACAGATGTATAAATTTCAACGTTTATTTAATAAATGGGCAAAGTGGCAAATTTAAAACATATATCAGATGTGTAGAGGTTCATTAGTCAGTCACATCCATTAAGTTAAGAAACATCAAATAGTTAATAAAAAACAAAATCATCAAATTTACCTAGACATGAACAAATATGACAGGTAGATTTGACAGTTGTGTAGCATCCATGAATGATGTTCCTCGTTGTCCCATCAGCGAAATGTCCAAATGTACCTTTTTGAAGATGTTTTTCAGCTTGATAGGATGACATTTTTCCAGGTCCCTTGCAGCCTTGTGGTGATGGTGGAATCAAATGAAGTAGGAGACCAATTGATGCAATATCGCTGTCCCATTCTAAATAACAGATATGACAACTTTAGCAAAAAAATGCATGAACACAGAATATAGATAAAGCATTAATATAGATAATCTTATTCTGAAATATAGTCTAACCTTAGACATCGGTTTCATCCTCCTTTACAGCTGATTCCGAGGTCAATTGGGTCCTTGAAGGTCTTGGGAGAAGCCAGGAACTTGGCTTCTTGAAAAGAAAAAAAAGAAAAAACAATAAATGACAACAATATCTCTCTCAGGAACCATTCTGCTAAGTTGATTGTGTAGTCACACAGTGGCTCTGTTCACACCTGGCATTAGCACGCATCTTGGGTGACGCATATGGCCACATTCTTTTATTACAGGCTTAGTTCAAAAATGAAAATTTCATCAGTTTACTCAGCCAAGACTTTTGTTATCTTTGAAACACAATTGAAAATATTAGAATATACGATTTCTGTCCCTTGAATGACGGTCCACGCAACTACCACTTTGAAATTTCATAAAGAGATCTAATCCATAAAGAGAACTAATCCATACGTATCGTGGTTTAGTCCAAATTTTCTGTTTATGTTCCCTGATCAATGTTTAAATGTGTAAAAAAAATCTGTTCATTGTAAAGCGATCGAGTGTCTTCAGAAAATTTGGACTAAACCACTCGTCGATGGAAGGAAATTTTCTCATTTCAAATATCTTCATTTCTGTTTTGAAAATGAATGCAAGTCTTGCAGGTTTGGAATGACAGAGAGTAAGAAATAATGAACATTTTTCATTTTTGGGTCAACTAAACATGAATCTTTTTGCAGTTTGATATCTTAAATTAATAATTAGTAAATTCCAGGTGTGAACATAAGCTGATATTGTGTGCCTGCCCAGTTCAACTTTAATTTTTCATATTCATTTGTGCGTTTTAAATTTGTACTGCACATAGAATAACATATACTGTAAATGACACACTCACAATTCTGGCTTCATCTTCAGCATTCTTCTCCTTTCTTGAAGGGCTTCCATCACTCACACTCAGTGTCATCAGACTCCCAGTTTGCAATCTTATGAGAGGAGCTTCCTTCACTTGACACTGCAGAAGTCTGGGCCAATTCTATTGAAAAAGGATAAAAAACAAAAACACTTATTTCAGTAATTTAAATTTACATTAGGACTGTAAATATGGTAAAATAATTGTGATTACCCCTAATTTTGAGTGTGCTGAGAACTGTCTATAATACGGGTGTCAAATCCTAAACTTATTATTATATTTTTACATCACTCTAGGGTCAATTAAATGAAACATTGTGCAATATTCACACGGTGGCCTGAAACAATTTAAGTATTTATTTAATCTTATTTTTAAATACATTTGTATAATTTTAATGAGTAATATGAGTAATAAGGCATCTTAAAATGAACTGTACTACATTAGAATAAACTAACACGTGTTAAGAATTTATTTTACTGTTAATTTATTATTTATAATGTGAAAAGAAAATACAGATAGATTCAGACATATTTCTCCATTAAAACTTAACTTTGTATATCTATAAATATTTAGGACATTATTTAACCCAAAATAGCATGCCATATGAATTGATAAAGACTGGTTTCAAGCTAAAGTACCTGCATGCTCTGCCAGTGGGCACTGAAGGAAATTGAAAGACTGACGGATTTACAGTTTAACGTACCTTTAACTCACTTTCACGATGCTTGCATAAACGTAATTGTCACAAGAAAAACTTGATGGTAAGTTAGCGCGTTTGTGTCTTGACGCAGATATGACCACATGACAGACATGATATTCAGCGCTGAGAACAAGCAACGTAACGCTACAGATTACGCAGTTCACACTAAAGGGGCGGTCACACTAGACTTTGAACGTGCGAAATTTTCAGATTCATTTACCAGGCCACCTGCTTTTCACCATTTAATTGTCAAATATTGAGTACAATTGTATGTAGTATTGTGAAGTTTATGATGAAACATACAAAGTTATGGGATATTAATTTTAAATAACATTAATATTCATAAAATATTCATTAGAATTAATAAAATACTCTTCAATTTCAGGTTTTTGCCAACTGGTGACTCTTACCACACTATATCCAAAAGCTTCAGGGTGGGCAAATCCACTGTAGTTGGAATAGTGCCATCTGTGGCCACGGCCATTTGGGAGAGTTTGGTAGGAGAGTATATGCCAGTGCCTCAGGAATCAGATTGGAGGGTGATTGCTGAGGGGTTCTCCAGTAAATGGGCTTTTCCACACTGCTTGGGTGCCATTGATGGGAAGCACATTACTATCAAAGCTCCTGCTGATTCTGGGTCCCTTTATTATAATTACAAGGGACAGTTCTCTATTGTTCTTCTGGCAGTGGTAGATGCCAACTACCTCTTCAGAGTAGTAGACATCGGTGCCTTTGGCAAGAGTAGTGATGGTGGTACGTTGTCTGCCTCTGCTCTTGGAAGAGCTCTCAGAGACGGAACACTCAATCTCCCAGATGATGAGCCTCTCCCTAATGGTGAACACCTTGGTAAGGTACCATTTGTGTTTGTTGGAGATGAAGCATTTCCCCTCCGAAAACATCTTCTGCGTCCTTACCCAGGAAGAGCAATCCCTGCTGACCAGAGGATCTTCAACTTCCGTCTGTCGCATGCAAGGAGGATTGTAGAGAATGCGTTTGGCATCATGGCAGCTCAGTTTCGTGTGTAACACAGAGTGATGGAGTTGAGCCCATGTAATGCAGAAAAGATTGTGCAAGCAACCACCATTCTCCACAATTTTATTAGATGGGGTCATTAGAATTCTCCTTCCACCACTGGTTCTGCTGACCCAGGTACTGCACTGAATGCAGCTGGAAGGATGGGAAGCAACACTGCGTCGCGGGAGGCCCTAGCTGTGAGGGAGAAGTATAGGGAATACTTCAACTCCCCGTGTGGTGCAGTTCCTTGGCAGTATAACCAGATTTGAGGAAGTCTGGCTCACCATAAAAAGGCTCTTTTCAGAGCCACTTCAATATCACAGAGTCAATTTTTCCATTGTTTGTGTGTGTGTGTGTGTACATTAAGGTTACATCTGCACACACGCAGCATTTTAAATGCCCATATTAAATTTTTGATAGAAAATGTTCAAGTACACTAAGCAACAAGAAAAAGTAATGAATCAGGAAACTGGTTTTATTGTTTTTATCAAATACATCAACTACCAAAAACAAAAATTCCTACGTAACAGCAGGAGGAGAGAGCAACTTATTAGAACCTGTTTTTGAAAACCACATCTTCTTTAAGGAATAATTTTCTTTAGAATTAATTAATTATGACAATGTTCATTTTGGAGTGAACAACTCCTTAATTGCACTTAAAAACAATTTAATGCACTCAAAACTCATGAGAACTTATAAGAAATAAGTAATAGTTCACCCTAAAATGAAAATATACTGAAATTAAACTCGCCCTCAGGCCATCCAAGATGTAGATGAGTTTGTTTCTTCATCTGAACAGATTTGGAGAAATTAAGCATCACATCACTTGCTCAGCAATGGAGAGAATGACAGTCTCCAAATCTGTTCCGATGAAGAAACAAACTCATCTTGGATGACCTGAGGGAGAGATAAATTGCCGTAGATTTTCACTTTTGAGTGAACTATTACTTTAAGGATCATGTTTGTGAACTGACACTGTACTTAGCCTCGTGTGTCAACTGCATTCCCTGGGTAGACGGGAGAGAGCTGGGTGAATGCAGTTGAGGAA
>NW_015557406.1:0-535 GCF_001515605.1 Sinocyclocheilus anshuiensis | reverse complement strand
GAAGAAACTGAGAGAGGCTGAGAAAGAGACAAAAAGAAAGGGAGAGAAGTTGTTATCTGAGCCGCTGAGGGAGGCTGAGAAAGAGACAAAAAGAAAGGGAGAAAAGTTGTTTTCTGAGCCACCCCCCTATTTGCCCCCAGACGGAGAATTACCAATTCTCAAGGGAACAGTTGAAGTAACTGGAGAACTGGAAATGAATGGGCCAGTAGAGTTGGAAGAAAATAAGGAACCAGCTGTGAAAACAAAAAGGCAAGAGAGAAAAGAAAGTGAAGGTTATTTACAAATGGATTGTTATAGACAGGCACGCATAGCTTTAGAAAAGATGAAAACAAACCAAGATAGAACAAACTTTGAGGAAATGTTAGAAGAAATAGAAGAGAAAATTAAAGAATCAGAAAAAGATACAAGAGGTAAATAGATTGAAAAGAGGGAGTAGTAAGTTGTTTGAAAGTACAGAGGAGGTGAATGAAGGAGAGGTGTTATTTGATAACGGAAAATGGGAACAGGGCAGAGAAAAGGGGCACTCAGACCACTG
>NW_015557405.1:736-803 GCF_001515605.1 Sinocyclocheilus anshuiensis | reverse complement strand
TTCATTAATGAAACACCGCTGTGTGTTGATCTGAGACGCACAACATTTCTTCTAGGGTTCATTGGTG
>NW_015557405.1:0-484 GCF_001515605.1 Sinocyclocheilus anshuiensis | reverse complement strand
GGGTGGAGTAATTGTTAATGCGCGACACCTGCGCCACTCACCGGTCTCGAGTCTCACGGAGGAGCTCCGGAAGGATACAAAGGAGGAGTGACGACAGAGAAAGACGAGAGAGGACCAGGCCTGGATTTTATTTTGTGTTGTGGTTTCATTTATGCGCGGCAGTCGTCCGCGAGGGGCTGTCGCGCTACGTTGTGTTTATTTTATTATTAAAGTTTCTTGGAATGTTCGCCGGTTCCCGCCTCCTTCTTCCCGACCTACAAACTACGTTACACCGATCTACGAACGGTGTTACATTGGTGCCGAAACCCGGGAGGAAGGAGGGACACACTGCCAGAGATCCCTCACCGCTGTGGTGAGTCCGCGGTGCCATCGAGCATGGCGGAGCAGTCTGCCGCCATGGACGCTCGAGGCGGTGGGCTGGAGTGACTTGCCGGGGGGGCGGACGAACTCACTGCCGGCCGCCTGGGCTGTGGAGGGACGGCTG
>NW_015557404.1:0-1216 GCF_001515605.1 Sinocyclocheilus anshuiensis | reverse complement strand
AAACGTATCTTTCGATGCGTTCGTCCGCTCGATTGGTTTGCAGTGATCAACCTGAAGGACGCGTACTTTCATGTTTCGATCCTCCCTCGACACAGGTCATTCCTCCGCTTTGCGTTCGAGGGGCGAGCAAATCAGTACAAGATCCTCCCCTTCGGGCTATCCCTGTCGCCTCGTGTCTTCACCAAGGTCGTGGAGGCAGCCCTCGTTCCATTGAGGGAAGCGGGCATTCGCATTCTCAACTACCTCGACAACTGACTCATACTGGCCCAGTCCCAAGCGCAGTTGTGCGAACACAGGGACAACTGGCCCAGTCTCGAGCGTGGCTGTGCGAACACAGGGGTGTTGTTCTCAGCCACCTCAGCCGGATGGGGCTTCGGGTCAACTGGGAAAAGAGCAAACTCTCCCCGGTACAGAGGATCTCTTTTCTTGGTATGGACTTGGACTCGGTCAATCTGACAGCGTGCCTCTCAGTAGAGCGCGCACAGTCAATGCTGAGCTGCCTGGAGTCCTTCCAGCGCAGGAGGGTGGTTCCACTGAAACAGTTTCAGAGGCTCCTGGGGCATATGGCATCCGCTGCCGTGGTCACGCCGCTCGGATTGCTTCATATGAGACCACTCCAGCATTGGCTTCACGACCAAGTCCCGAGATGGGCATGGCAACATGGCACTCGCCAGGTCTCAGTCACCCCATCCTGCCGCCAGACCTTCAGCCCATGGTCGGACCTTGCCTTTCTTTGGGCGGGAGTTCCCCTAGTGCAAGTGTCCAGGCATGTTGTTGTCTCAACAGATGCCTCTGCCATAGGCTGGGGGGCCATGTGCAATGGGCGTGCAGCATCGGGCACCTGGACAGGGCCTCGTCTGCAGTGGCATATTAATTGCCTCGAGTTGCTAGTAGTATGGCTTTCTCTGCGTCGCTTCAAATCTCTGCTACACGACAAGCACGTACTGGTCCGGACGGACAATACTGCGACCATTGCTTACATCAACACACGACAAGCACGTACTGGTCCGTACGGACAGCACTGCGACCGTTGCGTACATCAACCACCAGGGTGGTCTACGCTCCCGTCGCATGTCGCAACTCGCCCGCCATCTCCTCCTCTGGAGTCAGAAGCATCTGAGGTCGCTTTGCGCCGTTCACATCCCAGGCGAGCTCAATTGTGCAGCCGACAAGCTCTCACGTCAGCCCGCCTTTCCGGGAGAATGGCGACTCCACC
>NW_015557403.1:682-1047 GCF_001515605.1 Sinocyclocheilus anshuiensis | reverse complement strand
ATCTGTACTTAGCTGAATATCTTTAGGCTAACATAGATGGGATTTTTTGACCCAAAACTGTGGCAATTTAAGAGTCTGATACAGAGTTTCCTACACCACTATTCAGATGAGCCACTACATAAACTGAATCGGTTATTGGGGATTCAGTTTGAATCAAACCAAACTGAATCAGTCAGACAACTCAAGCCAAGTTCACACTACACAACACAACATTAAAGGTCGGCAGATCGCTTTGCTGTCCAGACTGCATAACTTGCTGTCTGTCTTGAAGTCGTTGTGGTGTTCACACTACGTGACACTACGTAAACAACCCTCTACATTGCGAGTAAATCACTCGCATATGTGACTAAATCTTCACTCTGGTG
>NW_015557403.1:0-229 GCF_001515605.1 Sinocyclocheilus anshuiensis | reverse complement strand
ACTAATGCGCAAACGACAATCTCATTGGCTGGTGCTCACCTATTATCGTCCCTGTTTAGATTTCAGCAAATCAGTTCGAGCGAACACACACAACCTGATTAATATTCATGAATTCAGCAGCTCATTAATCCTTGGTGCATTTTAAATTTAAATCCTTATTAGTAGAATTCGTATCATTATTTTTTCAGTATTTTTGTTAGTTTTTCCCCAATTTTTTTACAGAAACACT
>NW_015557402.1:0-825 GCF_001515605.1 Sinocyclocheilus anshuiensis | reverse complement strand
TCTTTATTTGACCCTCTAGCTATAGCACTCTCTATTCTAATTCTATTCTTTATAATAAAAAAAACTTGCCCCTTTTATTCTATCTATTTGTTTTCTTTTTATTTATTATACAATTAACAAAAGCAAAAAAGGCCTCTAACAATAGCTTGCTCTATTCTTTTTCTATTCTTTCTGTTTTCCTTTTATTTATTATATAATAAAAAAAAAACCTTACTACGTGTACTACGTTAAGCTAACTGAGACTTGTTATAGTACTTACGTATCATTGTTCTTTTGTTGATTTTGATTGCTTCCATTGTCCTCATTTGTAAACCGCTTTGGATAAAAGCGTCTGCTAAATGACTAAATCTAAATGTAAATGTAATGTATCACTTTGCAAACATTATGTAAATGTTCTGAACATTTGTTCTAACTAAAAATGTTAGAATGTCCTACTGAAATGCTTTGGAAAAACGTTCCATGAATGAGGTATAACTAAAGTGTTACCTAGAAAACTATTACAGCATACTGTTATATACTTTTAGAAATCAAAGGATGATTTTCCATTTCATGTCAACTTTAAATCTAATTTAAAAATGTAATATCAGCCAATAATGACCAATATCGGTACAGTACTAAGTTAAAGTTTAAGTTAAGTTTAAGACCATAATGGTAAAGCAAAAAACAGGTTTTTAACATCTTTGCAAATTTATTAAAAATAAAAAACTTAAATGATTCCATTGCATAAGTATTCAAGCACTTATCTGGGACAGTTGAAATTGAGCTCAAGAGCATTCATAGTGCTTGTAGATGTTACTACACTTCAAGTGAAGTTAACCTGTGGCA
>NW_015557401.1:0-456 GCF_001515605.1 Sinocyclocheilus anshuiensis | reverse complement strand
AACTCTCAGGTGATTCTTCAGGTGTGAAGCTCTCAAAAATGTTTTGCTGCATTGATCACATGTGTGCAGTTTCTCTCCAGTGTGAATGTTCATGTGTTCCTTAAGGTTTGATGAGTATGAGAAACTCTTCCCGCACTGATCACAAGTAAACGGTTTTTCTCCAGTATGAACTTTCATATGAATATTAAGACCATATTTGCATGTGAAACTCTTTCCACACTGAGTGCAGGTGAAAGATTTATTGGCTCTTGTTTTCTTTAAATCTTCCCGTTTGGTTTGAGAGCAACTCAAAGGTTTTTCTCTACTTTTGACATGATTTTTCTCCTCAACTTCACTCAATTCTTCATTCTCCTCATTTTCTTCATTTAACTCTGAAATAAAAGTAAAAATGGTTTATGCTCAGTTAGTCAAAAAAACAGAGAAATGTGAAAGGAGATAAAAATGAACCCTGATGTA
>NW_015557400.1:470-1835 GCF_001515605.1 Sinocyclocheilus anshuiensis | reverse complement strand
TTTTGCCAAACAAGAACTTCGTGACGGTACCTTGTTTTTTTTTCTGTAATTCAACGGCACGTTGTCATTGTCACTGGTAATTTACCAGTACTGTATGTGTGAAAGGGGCTAAACTCTTCCTCTGCATATGCCGTGAATTTGAATTAACGTTCATCTGGAAAAACAGTGTGCATTATCTCACTAGATTTGTAACGTAAATCATTTATAAAACTTTGCCAACACAGGAGAAAACATCAACCTATTTCTAAATATGCCATGTATTGTACATCGCGATTTCAAAATAAACGTTTCTGCATGTGGCCAAATATTAAAATAAAATGGATTTAAACATTGTATAATCACGCTGTAAAGTGAAACGTCACCAGGCCATTGGCGCCCTCTGCAGGTATTTGTTTTAATGCATAATGTACTTAAGTTGGTTATGTTCATATGATGTATAGGCATATTACATTATGCATTTTAACAGTGTTGTTCAATACAATCATGTAATTTCTTGGTTTTGATATTTTATTTGAGCCAATTATTATTGCCTCATCGTTAGTTTATATATAAATAGTCATACTAAAGCCTGGTTTTCACTTGGGTCTGTTTGTTACTAAAAAATATCAGATTACTCGGTTGTCAAAATAATCAGTAGATTACTTGATTACCAAAATAATCATTAGTTAGCCTGGTTTTCACTTAGGTCTGTTTGTTACTAAAAAATATCAGATTACTCAGTTGTCAAAATAATCCGTAGATTACTTGATTACCAAAATAATCATAAATTACAACCCTAGATTAGTTAAAATATTTTTTAAATAGCAGTGATATAGCTCATAATTTTCCAAGTGTATGATACAGCTTTCTTTCTTCAGGCCAACCATATATTCATGAAAAAAAATCAGTTTGAATAAAGAAAACAATAACTTTGCCATAGTATCCTTTCAAATGTTAAAGTTGCCACAGTCATTGCATGCTTTGCATGTGCTGCCCCACACAGCCCCCGGAAAAAAAGTTCAGGCTCAGGATTTTTTTTTTTTTGCTTTAACCCCTGTGTAGTGCTATTGTTTTCAACTGACTTAAAGGGGTCATATTATAGATTTATTATTATTATCATTATTAATTTTTTTCCATTAATCACATTTTTATTGGTGATAAAAAGGCAGTTTTTGTCCTAATTTAGTTTTCTTTTTTTTAATGCTATTTTCCACATTTTATTTGTGCTTTTTATTTATTTGTTTGTTTGTGGAACACAGAATTTTTCAAGAAAAAAAGTGTGAAAAAGTGACATGACATGTGGCCAAGTATGGTGACCCATACTCGGAATTAGTGCTCTGCATTTATCCCATCCAAAGTGCACACACACAGCAGTGAACACACACA
>NW_015557400.1:0-357 GCF_001515605.1 Sinocyclocheilus anshuiensis | reverse complement strand
GGCGCCCGGGGAGCAGTTGGGGGTTCGGTGCCTTGCTCAAGGGCACCTCAGTCGTGGTATTGAAGGAGGGAGAGAGCGCTGTACATTCACTCCCCCCACCTACAATACCTGCAGGACCTGAGACTCAAACTCGCAACCCTTGGGTTACGAGTCCGACTCTCTAACCATTAGGCCACGACTTCCCATGAATCTGTGAACATTAATGAGAGCTTATCTATTTATGTATTTATACATATACATATATGTTTGTGTGTGTGCGCGCGTGTATTTCAGTATATTATTTATATATTGATTTAGCTTAATTTTTAGCTTAACTTGTGTTCAAGATGGCGCCGAGCATGGCAGCCGTGTTGCGAG
>NW_015557399.1:361-952 GCF_001515605.1 Sinocyclocheilus anshuiensis | reverse complement strand
GTGCTTAGGGAAGCACGTAGGAAGAGGTAGAAGGAAATGAGGGAGAAGGCCAGTAAGCTTGCATTGCTGGCTGATGCACGGATTAGCCTCTGGTGCTTAGGGAAGCACGTAGGAAGAGGTAGAAGGAAATGAGGGAGGAGGCCAGTAAGCTTGCGTTGCTGGCTGATGCTGCCCTGCTTGGACGTCTGCAGCAGGGGCTGCTGGCCATTGATAGGAAAAAGGAGTAGCGGAAGGGTAAGAGTAAGGTGGCGGAGCTTGAGTGGCTAGCGGAGGCAGCCTCACGCTAACGTCTGCCGCCGGAGGTAGAAGGGAGTGGGAAGGATAGGAGTTTGAGAAGCTACGCCAGTGGGCAATGTTGCGTGCAGCGCTGTAGCTGAAGGCGCCGCAGTGATTGGTTGAGAAGAGGAGTGAGGCAGTGCAGTGTGAGGAGCAGCCGAGTCTGGGGCACAGCCCAGGCTTGCTGACGGCCTGCAGCGTCTTGAAGCTCGAGGGGAGCCGGAACTTGATCTGGAAGACAACGTAATTTTGAATGAAGTAGGGAGCTATGAGGAAGAGGTGCATGGGCTGCAATTGTCAGCAGAGGCAGCCTGA
>NW_015557399.1:0-175 GCF_001515605.1 Sinocyclocheilus anshuiensis | reverse complement strand
GCTGCTGTAGGCCACGGGAAGGGAGTGGGGTTTGTGACATCCTGTAGAGCCTGCACAGCCTGCACCGCTAGTAGAGGCAGTCTCATGCTAGTGTGTGCTATAGGAGCTGAAGGCCACTGAAAAGGAAAAGGGATTACAAGTAACAGGAGGAAAGACTGAGATGTGAGGGCATATG
>NW_015557398.1:508-1112 GCF_001515605.1 Sinocyclocheilus anshuiensis | reverse complement strand
GCAACATGCATGATAGAAATGAAAGACAATAAACCTACTACTATCCACTAAAAATAAAAAATCAAGACTTTAGACCATCAGAACTAAAAACCCCATTAGTGATATTTTTATTTATTCCTTCAAGAACAGCATCTGGTCACACATGTGCAATAATCCTTACACAAAGCCACCAAAATGGAAGAAAACCTGCACATCAACAGATCGTCTGTGGAGGTAACCAAAGCAGTCTCATGCTTCTTGAGCACCTTTTTATCCCTCAATAGATTTAGATCACCCAAAGACACTGTGTTTTGATTATAAAGTCTCTGAACATAGACATTTGGTTAATTATCCTTGAGATGAACCTCAACAGATTGCAGCTGAAAAATACCTATAGAAATGTTAAATTAAATGCTTTAAATGTTTGAATGAAGACTATTTGCATAATTTTGTCAGAGTGCCATTCAAAAAATAATAATAATCTGCGTTAAAGGCACAATATGTAAGATTTTTTAAAATTAAAATATCCAAAAGCCCCTAGAACAGTGTTATATATTTTGCTGACTTGTGTACTTACATTATCCCAAATGTTTCGAAGAATGTTTAAATCCAGAGAAATAAGCAA
>NW_015557398.1:0-128 GCF_001515605.1 Sinocyclocheilus anshuiensis | reverse complement strand
GTTTCGCTTCGACGGCTTTCAGCCTCACCCTGCTTCATTCTACTACGTTAATAAATCATTAGCTCAACCAGAAACATGATTTTTGCCCGAGTCCCGTCGGATTGCATCAGCTGTGGGGATGAAGACCA
>NW_015557397.1:198-526 GCF_001515605.1 Sinocyclocheilus anshuiensis | reverse complement strand
ATTTTTGGTTACCTCCGTTGAGACGGTGGTCGAGAAGTTCAGGGAAGCAAAGGTGTGCTCAGCTGCCTTTAAATCCTTCATTCCACGAAGGTCCAGGTCTGAGCCTGAACAACATAGGGGTCCTGGTCCGTCTCGGTCTGAGGATCAGAGACGGGCACAGAAGGCTAGTGTCGCGGCTCGCGCGCCTCCTCCGCCTGCGGGTAGAGGTAGGAGGAATCGCGGGTCAAAGGGAGGTAGGCAAGACCTAAGGGATGTGATCCAGACAAGGCGTCAGCACTTTCATCCAGATCAGAGAGATAATTGAGTATCTACTCATTTCCTTCGGGGG
>NW_015557397.1:0-188 GCF_001515605.1 Sinocyclocheilus anshuiensis | reverse complement strand
TCAGAGTGATACTTGAGTATCTACTCGTTTCCTTCGGGGGTCTTACATCTGCCCTTAGCTCCTAATTCCCCTATAACCACCAGCTCTCCACCTGACCGAGGTTAGATAGGAATTTTCCTGCATTTCCGTCCCCTATGCTGGACCCAGGGCTGGATTGGTAATCGGGCATACCGGGCGTTTTCCCGGTG
>NW_015557396.1:0-739 GCF_001515605.1 Sinocyclocheilus anshuiensis | reverse complement strand
CACGTAGAGATGATTGTCAAGGAGTCTCTGGAGGACCCTGCTGACATGCCCCTCATGCTCCTCCAATGACCTCGAGAAAATGAGGATATCGTCAAGATATACAAAGACGAATTGATTAAGCATGTCCCGGAGAACGTCATTTATCAGTGCTTGAAATACTGCTGGGGCGTTGGTGAGCCCGAACGGCATCACCAGATACTCATAGTGGCCTGTGGGGGTGTTGAAGGCCGTCTTCCATTCGTCCCCCTGTCGGATCCGCACGAGATGGTATGCGTTGCGTAGATCCAATTTAGTAAAAATGGAAGCCCCTTGTAGTAGCTCGAAAGCAGTGGCCATGAGGGGAAGGGGGTATCGATTCCGAACCGTGATCTTGTTGAGGCCCCGGTAATCGATACATGGCCTAAGACCCCCATCATTCTTCCCCACAAAGAAGAAGCCCGCCCCAGCCGGGGAAGTAGAGGCACGGATGATGCCGGCGGCCAGGGATTCCTTAATGTAGGTATCCATTGCTGTGCACTCGGGGGAAGACAAGGAGAAAATCTGATCCCGGGGAGGGCAGGAGCCAGGGAGTAGCTCAATGGCACAGTCATAGGGGCGGTGAGGTGGTAAGGAGGTGGCCCGGAACTTGCAGAACACTGCCTTGAACTGATGATAGGAACTGGGTACTCGAGACAGGTCGACTGACTCTTGAAAATCGGAACTAGGGACTGAGGGACTCAGGCAGGTGAGGTGGCAAGTG
>NW_015557395.1:0-3473 GCF_001515605.1 Sinocyclocheilus anshuiensis | reverse complement strand
TAAAGAATTAGAATCAAAACACTCCTTTAAAGCTTTAAATAGCAAGTATTTTATATCCTCCCAGAAGAATTTGTAAAAATCAGTAGTCAAGCCGTCCTGACCAGGAGATTTAACCAAATGCATTTTTTTAATAGCAGATTCAAGTTCCTCTAACCTCACGTCTCCATCACACAATTCTTTCTTTTTAATAGCAGATTCAAGTTCCTCTAACCTCAGGTCTCCATCACACAGTTCTTTAAATTCAATATCAATCTGTGGAATAAAAACTTTTACCTTTTCAAGAAATTCCTTGGCATTATTTTCAGAGTATGACGAAGAGTAAATATTACTATAAAACGAGTATATTTCCTCAGATATTAATTTCGGATCTGTGATTACCTCATCATTAATAATTAAACTACGAACTGCATTACTTTGCTGTCTCTTTTCTAACCGACAAAAATAAGCCGTATTCTTCTCTCCTTCTTCCATCCATTTTGCACGAGACCGTACAAAAGCTCCTTGTGCTTTCATTAGATACATACTGTTTAATTTAGCTTGAAGAGAGAGTAACTTTTCAACATCTTGAATCATTACTTGTGTATTACAACAGATATTAATTTCTTGAATTAACCTCAACTCCCTTTGCTTCAGATCTCTGCTTTTTTGTTTAGCAACCCGAATTGAAATTTCCCTTGTTTTAAATGTAAAATACTCCCATTTAATCCCATTAGAACGTAAAGAGAAGTCATTTTTAATCTTACTAATCAAATTTCTTATTTGACTACAATAATATTTATCCTTTAAAAGTTCTGCATTAAACTTCCAAAATAGTCTTTCCTAACGGTATGTTTTATTGCTGGTGTCAAAGGTAATGAAATCAGGCAATGATCTGTCAATGGCGCCGCAGAAAATGAAACATTATTTGCAAGCTCAGAATATTCCTCAGTGATGAGCCAAAAGTCTATCCATTAGGTTTGACCCATGAGAACTGACAAGCATTAGGATGCTTGACCCTCCATATATCTATAAGGGAATTTACCTGACAAAACTACTGAATATGCTGGTGTCAAAGTTAATGAAATCAGGCAATGATCTGTCAATGGCGCCGCAGAAATTGAAACAGTATTTGCAAGCTCAGAATATTCCTCAGTGATGAGCCAAAAGTCTATCCGTGACTTAGAGGATCCATTAGGTTTGACCCAAGAGAACTGACTAGCATTAGGATGCTTGACCCTCCATATATCTATAAGGGAATTTACCTGACAAAACTACTGAATAATGATATTGAAATGGTGGCTTGTATAACGAGAAGAAGATCTGTCCAGCCACTCATCGGGTGCCAAATTAAAATCACCTCCAATTAGTACCACATTTGTATGAAATTTCGATTTAAAATGCGTAACAGCATCTGTAATATTAGACAACAAAATCTTGTTTTGCCCACTACTGTTATACCCATAAATATTAACTAAAATAACAAAAATACCTTCACAGTTAACCACAGCAGTAAGCCAATGTCCATGAGCATCAGACTGAAAAGTCACAACCTTCCCAGGGCAATTGTTAAGGCATATGGCGACACCTGCTGACCGACTGGAGCCATGACTGAACAACATTGTGTCTCCCCACTGCATTTTCCAAAAAGCTGCATCTTCTTCAGTTGTGTGAGTCTCTTGTAGAAAAACAAAATTTGACTTCTGCCCCTTACAAAACAAAAATATACCTTTGCGTTTTACTTTGTCCTTTAGACCCCTTGCATTCAATGAACAAAAAGATAAACGAGATTTTAGTGAGAACATACTCTACTGGAACTCACAGTGAACAAACAGAAAATGACACTGAACAGTCAGTAATGAGATCTGAAGAATAAACCTGCAACACAAAAAGAGTCTCTCAGAAATCAACATTTCCCTTTTTCCGAATATTCATCATCATGGAAAAATTTGCTTTCCCTCAATGAAAGCAAAAGGACCCCGAAAGTAGGCCTACGCCGCTTTCCCTTCTGCTCGTGCTTGTTTAATGCGTGGCCACAGCACTTGCCTCGCCTCTCTATCCTCTTTGTTTAAGTCCTCAGCGAAATGACAGCCTGCCTCCTTGCACACGGACGATCCCTTGGACAGTGCCCAGATTTGCTCTCTGTAGATTCTCTTTGAAAACTGCATGATGATCTGACGCGTGCGATTTCCTTCTTTTCTGCCAATTCGATGGACCATGTCAAGCGCTTCTTCCATTTCCCAGGGCACACCAGGAGCAATCGTGGAAAGCAAGGTGATCACCTCCTCTCTTGTGTTCTCGTTCTGTTTCTCTGGCAGTCCTTTGATGCGTAAATTCCACCGTCTTTTGTAGCGATCCAATTCTCCTACCCTAGATCTCAGCTCTTTATTCTCTTTTTTGAGATCAGAAAGCTCCAGCTCCAATTCAGCTGCTTTCTGCTTGTGAGTTTTCATATCTTCCTTCATTTCGGAGATGACGCTACTCTCTTCCATCTTTCTTGTCAACTCCTCCAATTTCTCTTCCTGCTTGTCAAATCTTTTACTGAGGGAGTAAATAGCCTCGAGGATATCTGCATTAGAAATGTCTTCCTTATAATCAGGATGCATTTTCTTCGTTATGTGCACTTTGCTGGGAGTAACAGGTAGATCCTCAGCACTACAGTCATCCAAGAGACGCTTATTTGCTTCAACACACACTTCCATCGTATCAGCGTAATCATGATCATTTCTGTTACTGATCACGACCTTATCTTCAGCTTTTCTTCCTCTACCCGCCATCTTTAGACGATGAGAAACTAATTTGTTAAAAAACTGTTAGGGAAAAGTATAAAAACACGAAGAAAACCTTTGAGACTCAGCTAGCTGTTTCACAATGCTGCTATCTAGTACGCCATCTTGGCCAAGACTCCATGGAGGACGCATTTGAAGTCACGTTCGAATTGCGGCAGCCTTCGTCGCGCCGCGGTGACGCAATCGGTCTTCAAATGGGTCCTTCGAAGGACGTAGCCTTCCCTTAAGCAGTGCGATTTACCATCTATTTGTGGTATGATTTACCATCCATTTGTGGTATCCCTATAAAAAATGAAGTCACATATTTAGGTATAAAGATTGTAAAGGATGAAGAGAGAAGATGTGAGCTAAACTTCTCCCCTGTTATTGATAAGACGAAGAAAAAGTTTAATCAGTGGTTACTAAGAGACTTATCTTTGAGGGGGAGAGTATTGGTTACAAAAGCAGAGGGCATCTCAAGGCTCACATATACAGCTCTTTCTCTAGCAGTCAACAATAATATTTGCAAGACTGTTGATAATATGCTTTTCAATTTTTTATGGAAAAATAAAACCCATTATATTAAGAAATCTGTGGTTAT
Source organism: Sinocyclocheilus anshuiensis (assembly GCF_001515605.1). Taxonomy (NCBI): domain Eukaryota; kingdom Metazoa; phylum Chordata; class Actinopteri; order Cypriniformes; family Cyprinidae; genus Sinocyclocheilus; species Sinocyclocheilus anshuiensis. The sequence goes on along the minus strand of NW_015557395.1, from coordinate 128 downwards.
GAACACAACTGAAAATGGAGGTTTGAACTTCTTAGATTTTACCACTCTTAATTACACTTTTAAAATAAACTGGATCAAACAATAAAAAAAAACAACAACTAGTATATGGAACATTATTCCTCATTGTA
>NW_015557394.1:0-1857 GCF_001515605.1 Sinocyclocheilus anshuiensis | reverse complement strand
AAAACGCCTGCCAGGGTGAAGATTTTCAAAAACTCTGGTTGCAGTATTATCGTGTAGACAGCGAAACAGGAGTTTTTGGCTTGTGAAGCTTTTTCTACGTAGTTAGGCCGTTCGTCCACACGCAAACGCAGCACCAGTTCACTGAAACAGAACATTTTTGAAAACGCCTGCCAGGGTGAAGATTTTCAAAAACTCCAGTTGAGATTATATCGCCACCTGTTGGTTTGGCATGCTCTTGACATTGCTTCATAGCATGCGTTTGCGTTTTCATGTGGATGGAATTTTTTTTTAAAACGGAAGAAGGAAAACTCTGTTTATAAAAATACCCATGTGGACATGGCCTAAAGCTGATCATGCAATACCCCTTGAGGCAACATGTTCCATGTAAAATAAACCAGCTTATATTAGGCTACTGAAGAGACCAAGAAAATCATCAGCTCAAAAAAAAACTAATAAAAAAAAACGAATAATAATAAATAAATAAATAATAATAATAAAAATAATATAATATAATATAATAATAATAAAAAACAAAATATAAACGCTCCTTTTTTATGCTTCTTTTTACTATAGTGCATGCTTAAATAGCTTGGAGTGTAGATAATCTTTTTTTTTTTTTCCCTAAAGGTAACATAATTGAACCAACAGCGCACCCTGGTATAAACACTCGCTGTATCATTATATTGAATGTTATTTTAAACCCAATTTCCCATGAGGATGCACTACAAAAAATCCCTCAGTTTGACTGAATGAGCTGTACATTTTCTTCTGCTTTTCACTTCTAATCCATCATATCATGCCTATTTACTCAAATGTTGTGGTGCTGAAATGCTAGGTCACCATAGCCACCAGATCCAGTACGTATCCAGCCCAGATGGTGGATCAGCACCTAGAGAGGACCTCTACAGCCCTAAATTTCAGCAGAGATCAGGACAACTAGATGAGCCCCAGAGACAGATCCCCAGTGAAGACCTTGTCTCCTAGACGGCCACCGGGACAAGACCACAGGAGCCAGTTGAGTCCTCTGCACAATGTGACTTTGCTGCAGCCTGGAATTTAACTGCTGGTTTCGGCTGGCCAGAGGAGAACTGGCTCCCCGACTGAGCCTGGTTTCTCCCAAGGTTTTTTCTCCATTCTGTCACCGATGGAGTTTTGGTTCCTTGTCGCTGTCCCCTCTGGCTTGATTAGTTGGGGACACTTAATTTCCAGCGATATCGTAGACTTGATTGCACAGATACTATTTAAACTGAACTGAAAAATCTGTTCTTAAATCGCTGTTGAACCAGTTTTCCACCGGATCATTTGATCTTCTTTAGAGCAGATTGTAGGGTGGTTGGAGATTATACACAAAATGGCTTTGACACAGAAAGTTGCTTGATCCTGTTCGAAATCAATCGTCCTTTGGTTACTATCCTAGAAGTTGCTGAGACAGTGTTGTCTCTTCAAGATTCCAAGTTTCAATAGGAGAAAATCAAAGCCACAGAAAATGTGTTTGCAGTGATATTTAAAGCTACTTCAAATGATTTTCCTCAATGACTCACAGTTTTGTAATTGTGTAAAATGTTTATTTGTAACACTACACAGATGCGGCTAAAGAACATTTAAACAACAGAGCGCTTCTGGAAACTTCTCACTGAAAATTCTGAAGAATTCTGTTAACTAAACCACTAATTGTATTTCACACAAACATCACAGTACTGGCTGAAACCGTTCGTCTTCAGTACTGATTATCTTACATAACATCTCTATAGATTGGAGGATGAGTGAATTGTTGTACATTCAGGGACAACTGATATATATATGAAAATAACCGTGTGAGCCTTAAAGAGAAAGAAGCATGACCTTTGTGATAGCATA
>NW_015557393.1:19226-19440 GCF_001515605.1 Sinocyclocheilus anshuiensis | reverse complement strand
AATTAATTTAAGTGGGTACAGTATATAAAACATATAAAAAATATGTTTTCAGTACTGTATATAAAAACTATACAGGCATAATCTGAAAAACGAAACCTTGAGTATCATATGGAATAATATTCTGAATATTGTACAGTTGTTTTTATTCCTTTATCTCAAACGGTGTCAGAGTTTAATTAATTTAAGTGGGTACAGTATATAAAACATGAAAAAT
>NW_015557393.1:17512-18977 GCF_001515605.1 Sinocyclocheilus anshuiensis | reverse complement strand
ATATTTTACAGTTGGTTTGATACCTTTATCTCAAATGGTGTCAGAGTTTAATTAATTTAAGTGGGTACAGTATATAAAACATATGAAAAATATGGATTCATAAAAACAATAAAGGCATAATCTGAAGAACCAAGATGTGTGAATTATAGGGAATAATATTCTGTATATTTTACAGTTGGTTTGATACCTTTATCACAAATATAGTCAGAGTTTAATTAATTTAAATGGGTACAGTATATTAAACATTTGAAAAATATGGATAAAGTACTGTATATAAAAACAATAAAGCCATAATATGTAAAATCAAGCCTTGTGCATTATAGGAAATACATTTTAGAGATTTTTACAGTTGGTTTGATAACTTTATCTCAAAAGGTGTCAGAGTTTAATTAATTTAAGTGGGTACAGTATATAAAACATATAAAAAATATGTTTTCAGTACTGTATATAAAAACTATACAGGCATAATCTGAAAAACGAAACCTTGAGTATCATATGGAATAATATTCTGAATATTGTACAGTTGTTTTTATTCCTTTATCTCAAACGGTGTCAGAGTTTAATTAATTTAAGTGGGTACAGTATATAAAACATATGAAAATAATATGGTTTCAGTACTATATATAAAAGCAGTAAAGGCATAATCTGAAAAAACAAGCCTTGTGCTTTATAAGGAATAATATTATGAATATTGTACAGTTGGTTTGGTACATTTATCTCAAACGGTGTCAGAGTTTAATTTAAGTGGGTACAGTATATAAAACATATGAAAAATATGTTTTCAGTACCGTATATAAAAACTATACAGTCATAATCTGAAAAACCAAACCTTGTGTGGCATATGGAGTAATATTCTGAATATTGTACAGTTGTTTTTATTCCTTTATCTCAAACGGTGTCAATGTTTAATTAATTTAAGTGGGTACAGTATATAAAACATATGAAAAATATGGATTCATAAAAACAATAAATGCATAATCTGAAGAACCAAGACTTGTGAATTATAGGGAACAGTATTCAGAATACTGTTCCCTATAATTGACAAGTCTTGGTTCTTGGAACAGTATATTAAACATATAAAAAAATATGGATTCAGTACCGTATATAAAAACAACAAAAGGCATAATCTGAAAAACCAAGCCTTGTGAATTATAGCGAATAATATTTTCAATATTTTAAAGTTGGTTTGATTATATAAAAACTATACAGGCATAATCTGAAAAACCAAACCTTGTGTGGCATATGGAATAATATTCTGAATATTGTACAGTTGTTTTTATTCCTTTATCTCAAACGGTGTCAGAGTTTAATTAATTTAAGTGGGTACAGTATATAAAACATATGAAAAATATGGATTCATAAAAACAACAAAAGGCATAATCTGAAAAACCAAGCCTTGTGCATTATACGAAATAATATTCTCAATATTTTACAGTTGGTTTGATACCTTTATCTCAAACGGTGT
>NW_015557393.1:13674-16918 GCF_001515605.1 Sinocyclocheilus anshuiensis | reverse complement strand
TAGTCTTTGCAACTTCAGGGATCTTATCTATGCACAATCAGCTTGTAACACTCCAAAGAGAAAGGAAAACTTGAAATCGCATCATATGACCCCTTTAATTTAAGTGTGAACAGTATATAAAACATATGAAAAATGTTGATTCATCACTGTATATAAAAACAATACAGGCATAATAGGAAAAACCAAGCATTGTGCATTATAGGGAATAATATTCTGTATATTTTACAGTTGATTTGATACCTTTATCACAAATAGAGTCAGAGTTTAATTAATTTAAATGGGTAAAGTATATTAAACATATGAAAAATATGGATAAAGTACTGTATATAAAAACAATAAAGGCATAATCTGAAGAACCAAGCCTTGTGCATTACAGGGAACAATATTCTGAATATTTTACAGTTGGTTTGATACCTTTATCTCAAAGGGGGTCTATTATGGTGAGGGAATTTATTATTCCCTGCATCATAGGGAATAATATTCTGAATAGTGTACAGTTGTTTTGATTCCTTTATCTCAAATGGTGTCAGAGTTTAATTAATTTAAGTGGGTACAGTATATAAAACATATGAAAAATATCGATTCAGTACTGTATATAAAAACAATAAAGGCATAACATGAAAAAAAAACAAGCCTTGTGCATTATAGGGAATAATATTTAAATATTTTTAGAGTTGGTTTGATACCTTTATCTCAAACAGTGTCAGAGTTTAATTAATTTAAATGGGTACAGTATATTAAACATGAAAAATATTGATAAAGTACTGTATATAAAAACAATAAAGGCATAATCTGAAAAACCAAGCCTTGTGCATTATAGGGAATAATATTTAGAGATTCTTAGTTGTTTTGATACCTTTATCTCAAACGGTGTCAGAGTTTAATTAATTTAAGTGGGTACAGTATATAAAACATATGAAAAATATGGATTCATAAAAACAATAAAGGCATAATCTGAAAAAACAAGCCTTGTGCATTATAGGGAATAATATTTATAGATTTTTACAGTTGGTTTGATACCTTTATCTCAAACGGTGTCAGAGTTTAATTAATTTTAGTGGGTACAGTGTATGAAACACATGAAAAATTTGGTTTCAGTACTATATATATAAACAACAAAGGCATAATCAGAAAGAACAAGCCTTGTGCATCATAGGGAATAATATTCTGAATATTGTACAGTTGTTTTGATACCTTTATCTCAAACAGTGTCAGAGTTTAATTAATTTAAGTGGGTAAAGTATATAAAACACATGAAAAATATGGATTCAGTACTGTATATAAAAACAATTAAGGCATAATCTGTCACTACCATATATAAAATCAATACAGGCATAATCTGAAAAAACAAGCCTTGTGCATTATAGGGAATAATATTTATAGATTTTTACAGTTGGTTTGATACCTTTATCTCAAACGGTGTCAGAGTTTAAATTAATTTTAGTGGGTACAGTGTATGAAACACATGAAAAATATGGTTTCAGTACTACATATATAAACAACAAAGGCATAATCAGAAAGAACAAGCCTTGTGCATCATAGGGAATACTATTCTGAATAGTGTACAGTTGTTTTGATACCTTTATCTCAAATGGTGCCAGAGTTTAATTAATTTAAGTGGGTACAGTATATAAAACACATGAAAAATATGGATTCAGTAATGTATATAACCAAGCCTTGTGCATTATAGGGAATAATATTCTGAATATTTTACAGTTGGTTTGATACCTTTATCTCAAATAGTGTCAGAGTTTAATTAATTTAAGAGGGTAAAGTATATAAAACATTTGAAAAATATGGTTTCAGTACTATATATAAAAACAATAAAGGCATAATCAGAAAAAAACAAGCCTTGTGCATCATAGGGAATATTATTCTGAATATTGTACAGTTATTTTGATACCTTTATCTCAAACGGTGTCAGAGTTTAATTAATTTAAGTGGGTACAGTATATAAAACATATGAAAAATATGGATTCATAAAAACAATAAAGGCATAATCTGAAAAAAACAAGCCTTGTGCATTATAGGGAATACTATTCTAAATATTTTAAAGTTGGTTTGATACATTTATCTGAAACGGTGTCAGAGTTTAATTATTTTAAGTGCGTACAGTATATAAAACATGAAAAATATTGATTCGGTACTGTATATAAAAACAATAAAGGCATAATCTGAAAAACCAAGCCTTGTGCATGATAGGTAATAATATTCTGAATATTTTACAGTTGGTTTGATACGTTTATCTCAAGCTAACACTGATATGAATGCATGTGGCGTTGTACATTATATTGAGATGGAGGGAGGAGCCAGAACTGCAGCTGATAGAATGTGCGCTGTAGCATTATACAACTATATCTCTTCAAAAGCAGATCGTGGAGAAATTTTAATCGTCCACGATCAAAAATCGTCATATCGCACACCCCTAACTATCAAGTATAATCAATCTCACACACACAAACAAGCACAACGGAATCACTTCACACTATTAAGCGGCTGTTTTATGAACATGCAAAACTGTATCGCACGCGTGCTACAGTGGTAAATTTATTCATCGCACAGACCAGTTTTTTCGTAGCACGTGTGACATATATGATGTATATACCTGTACAGTACAGCCCTGGAGTTGGGCTCAAAAGTATCTAAAATTGTCACAACCGTAACATGTCATGACCGAAACATGTCATCATTGTTTTGGTAGTGACAAAAGTGAACACATAATCCTTTATTTTGGGGAAATAAGCAATATTTTAGTACAGTTATGCAAATGTTTAGTATTTTAGTAGTGTTTTAGTATGTGAGTTAAAATTCTGTAAAGTGATGTGGTTGCTACCAAAACATTACTGTCACTACCGAAAATGTGCAGTCATGACCGAAACATGGGATGTTTTATCAAAAATAAAATATATTGAATTATCAATTAAGATGTTATAGTACTGTTTGGTTCTAATAAACTAATGCATCCTTAACTTTGAAATCAGTATGATTAACTTTATGCCTTTTACAAAGAAAGATTGGATTAAAAATACAACAAATCTACACTTAATAAATTACACTTGAAATATTATTAAAACTGTTATTATTATTGATTTACCTGTGAAAATCTTTTAATAAAATAGCAAAAAAATACATATGTAAGGTAGATTAAGGTAGATGTAAACAAAATCTTAATAGGTCAATATAACCCTTCTTAGAAAATTATATACACTGAACAAAATTATAAACGCAACACTTTTCTTTTTGC
>NW_015557393.1:12686-13379 GCF_001515605.1 Sinocyclocheilus anshuiensis | reverse complement strand
GTTCAGCTCATGAAAAATGGGGGCAAAAACAAAAGTGTTGCGTTTATAATTTTGTTCAGTGTATGACAATAACAGGAGAAATTGCATTATTGTCCTATTTGCAGTCTCCAGTTACTGTATTGTCATTTCTGCCAAACTTATGGGTCCATATTTTCAAAATGCTACAGTAAAAATATCTGCAAATTTGCATGGTGACAGTCAAGTGCCTTGGGAATAAGACTGAGCTATAGTGCCTCCAATTGGGCCAATAATGCAATGTTCTCCTGTTATTGTATTGTCATATCTGCCATATGTATGGGTCCATAACTTAAAAATGCTACAGTTAAAAAATCTGAATATTTGCATGGTCACAGTCATATGCCTTGGGAATAAGACCACAGTATGACTTTTAACGCACCCTCAAAGGCAGCTGAGATATAGCGCCTCCAATTGGGCTAATAATGCAATTTCTCCTCTTATTGTATTGTCATATCAGCCTAATTTATGGGTCCATAATTTCAAAACGCTACAGTAAAAATGTCTGTAAATTTGCATGGTGACAGTCAAGTGCCTTGGGAATAAGACCACAGTAGAAATTTTAACGCACCCTCAAAGGAAGCTAAGATGTAGCGCCACCAATTGGGCCAATAATGCAATTTATCCTGTTATTGTATTGTCATATCTGCCAAATGTATGGGTCCATAACTTAAAAAT
>NW_015557393.1:3386-7338 GCF_001515605.1 Sinocyclocheilus anshuiensis | reverse complement strand
TGTGAACAATATTTGAGAGAAATAGGCCTTTTGTGTACATAGAAAAAGTCTTAGATCTTTGAGTTCAGCTCATGAAAAATGGGGGCAAAAACAAAAGTGTTGCGTTTATAATTTTGTTCAGTGTATGACAATAACAGGAGAAATTGCATTATTGTCCTATTTGCAGTCTCCAGTTACTGTATTGCCAAACTTGCCAAACTTATGGGTCCATATTTTCAAAATGCTACAGTAAAAATATCTGCAAATTTGCATCAAGTGCCTTAAGTGCCTTGGGAATAAGACCACAGTAGAACTTTTAAAGCACCCTCAAAGGAAGCTGAGATATAGCGCCACCAATTGGGCCAATAATGCAATTTCTCCTGTTATTGTATTGTCATATCAGCCTAATTTATGGGTCCATAACTTAAAAATGCTACAGTAAAAATGTCTGAAAATGAGCGTGGTTACAGTCACGTGCACTGGAAATATGACCTCAGTGTAACTTTTAACACACCCTCAAAGGAAGCTGAGATATAGCGCCACCAATCGGACCAATAATGCATTTTCTCCTGTTATTGTATTGTTATATCTGCCAAATATATGGGTCCATAACTAGGCCTGTCGCAATAATCAATATATCGACTTATCGCGCAATATATGTCCATGACCTCAATAATTTTTGGTGACGCAATATATCGCACATTATATTTACTTAAAAATTAATGTCACCATGTTTTGTACATTCCACTTGTGCCTTATTATAAATGAAATTATATAGTGTATATAATTTTACTTTAATAGTATATATACTTTTAAATTATATATATATATATATATAATTTTAAATAAATGGATATTTTTAATGAATCAATAATGAATTTTTAAAAATTACATTTTAAATAATTAAAAATAAATAAATACATTTAATAAATAAACAATATTTTAATTACATTTTAAAGCATTAATTATTTAATTTTTAAATCATTAATGACATTGTTAATGATTTAGAATAAATAAATAATATTATAATACTATATAATTATTAATTCAATAGCAAACTCAGAACATTTCAGATATTTCTATGTGTATTTGGGTCAAAGGGCAAAACAACATTATGTAAAATGTGCCGCAGCTATTTAAAACTAACTAGTGTTGATCCATAATTTAAGCAGTAAAATCCTCCTTGTGTAGCATTATTTAAAAAAACAAATATTAAGGCAATTGATATTTTACTTCTTTGACATGCAGAATTCTATTGTAATATACCTGCACATACAACTGTCAATTTATATATTTTTATTCCTTATTTACTTGTTCTATTTTTTATGATCTGTGTTTTTTGTTCTGTCACTGTCATTCTGTTACACTGTGGAAGCTTCTGTCACGAAAACAAATTCCGCGTATGTGTAAACATACCTGGCAATAAAGCTCATTCTGATTCTGATTCTGAAAAGAGGCAATGCTGTTTGATATAATATTTCATTTCACTGTAATGTATGTACGTTCCCTGAACTACCTTTTTGTGGCTATTAATACCCAGACAGCAACATAGTGTTGGCCCAGATCCGGCCCACATGGTTTTATGTTTACGCGGTGCGATGCAACGCAACGCGTAAAAAGACAGTATAAGTCATTATGATCCATAATTATGTCTCCACTGGATGCAACGAATGCCTCGTTTATAATGGGTTTTCATGTTTTTGAATCATCGCTCCGGCCTGACAGGGCATCATCACAGTATGGTAGGGGCGTAACATTTCCGTCACACGCTCCAGGTATTCGGCCAATCATAACACACTTGGATAGCTGGCCAATCACAGCACAACTTGCGTTTCAGACTGATGAGCTTTGTGTTTCAGAAAGGCGGGGCATAGAGGAGAAACAATAATGTACAGTATGTGGAAAATAATGTGTTTTTTTAACCTTAAACCGCATAAACACATTTCATTACACTAAATACACAAAATAATGTTCTTTTTAGCAACATCATATGACCCCTTTAAGAAACGCGGAAGCGTCGCGTTTTTAAGGTCTAACGGATAGCGTCAATAAGAAGCTGAATTCAGCCTCGTTATAATTACAGAACTTTGGACCGTTTTCTTCATGTTAGCAAGACCTCTGATAACATAGGCCTAAGTGTTCGCCAACATTACAGTCCAACACCAATCTAAGAAGCAATAAAAATACCAAACCTTTAATTTATCGAGTACACAACATAAGAAATTCGTTCATAGTAGAACAGTTTGATCACACGGTGTGACATATCTTGGTGAGGTTTTTGAGGATAACAGCTTACAGTCTGTTTCTGCCTCGATCGTGACGTCTTCTGTTCTGAACTCCAGAAAAAAACGCGCGCTCGTTTCCATGGACGCGGCCGGATCCGCTCTGCGACTGTAGTTCCCGCCCACTCTCCAAGTAGATATAACTGCAGACCGGAGATCTCCAAAATGGAGAAGGGTCTTACTGCAGAACTGCAGAACCCTATGACGTCACAGCAGTCTGAGGACAGCAGCGCCAGGCCAACAGTCTGAGGCCGGACGTGGGCTGAGCTATTTTATCCTAATACGCATTGCTCCATTGGGAGCTTTTCAAAGACTAAAACCATGATATTGCCAAGTATTTTAAATAAAACGATCTATTTGAAATTAGTACTGTTAATTACCAAAATTATGTTTTGTGTTTCTGTAATACTTAATCCACCAGTAGGCTGTGTGTAAGCTCTTCAGTCACAGTAACTCTAATGCTAAAATGTAATTATCTATGAATTTTCGAATTTACTGTTTTACAAATCAGAAAAAATAAAGCAAATTATTATTTTTATTTAGATGCCCAATTAGTTATTTACTTGCAGTCGTTACATAAAATAATATTTTAATGGTTGAATGTTACAGTTGATCAATTTCTGACTTCAGAGGTTAAATGTGCTGGCTCAATAAAAATGCTAATTTAATTTGACATTCCTCACTCCAGTTTGTTATTTGCCTAATAAATGACAAATTTTTCTTTTTTGTCAGATTCTTAAAATATTTGTTCTTGTGTTTTCTCTTTATTTATTAACTCATGACAGGTGCTCTAATAAATTTAAGCACTGTGCACATAAATTTAAAAATGAAAAAAAAAAAAAAATTAAAAATGAAATTTTTTTTCATACACATTACACAATTCTACACAGGATTCAAGCAAGCAAATTCAGATCCATCAAACCCAAAAATCTAAACACAAAATATATTACATTTTAATCAAATGTACTTTTCCATTTAAGTAGCGAAGGCATAAAATACAACCAAAAAAAAAAATACTCCTTGAGAAAAAAAGTCTATCATCCTTAATTTGGAAGCGAAAGGCTAAAGGCTCTTTGGCCAGTTGTCGGTCATCATCTGTTTCAGACTGTGAAAGCTGAAGAAGGCCTTTTTCCTGGTCTTCCTCTTTCAATTTTACAAAGCACGGCTCTTTCACTAACCCTCTGAAGACTTTTGGTTGTTGCAAAGCCATCCGACTTCAGTGCAGACAGGGGTCTTCTGTTATCTGTGGCTTCTTCATGAGAGAAGTGTACAAATGTTTCCTGTGAAAAAATAACTTCATTTATAGTCAAATAGCCAGGAGAGAGAGAGAGATAAAGAGATACCTTTTAACTGCAAAATTCTCTAACACGATAAATCATATTTGTATGAAGGGACATGCACATGGAGGGGAAAAATACAATGTTAACAGATCATCAATTGGAACCAGGTCCATATACCCCTGTAACAAGGTTTGTAGTAAGGAAGGAAGTGAACAAGGTTGGCGTTTGGAGACTCGTGGAAGTTTATTCAATAACTCAAAAAACTCTTAACAAAACAAAAGTAGCGCTTCCAGCGCGTTCACACAATGCCAATGGCACAAATTCAGTTCCTCAGGTTTCTCTCCCTGGCAGAGCGATGCACACGAGTCTCCGTCTCTCTCTGCTTCCATATTCTCCAGTCGGCCTTTTAAC
>NW_015557393.1:0-1731 GCF_001515605.1 Sinocyclocheilus anshuiensis | reverse complement strand
TGATAATACAATTTGTAAGGAAAACTGCATTAAATAGCGAAGTATTTCTGGGGAAACTTTTTCAAAGGAAAACACACCCACCCACGCATGTCTCTTTGCTGAGCCGCGGCGGTCTCGGTGAATCAGCAGCATCCACAACTGAATGGAACAAAAAGTGTTGAACTTGAAAACTGTTTATGCGCGAGTGCACTTGCTAAATGAAGGCGGATTTTATAAAATGGATTAAAAAAAAAACGTTTATTAACGAGCTGCAGTTTTATTACATCACGCGCTGGCACAGATGCAGTATATTAACGCTACGGGTCATGCAGATTTGGTAGATTTGGTCCTCAATTTGTGTTTCCAACACACTTTTTCACAGCGCGCATCATGCACTCAAAAGTCAACACTTGCAGGAGTTAACACTTTATGCAATACCCGCAACCTCACACCAAATTTCAGGCCGTGTAGATAGGCAAGCATATATACAAATCATTTAGTAAGCAAAAATCCGAAACTTACCTTAACATATTAAGTTAGAGGAAGATGCGACTGAATTGATGCTTGAAGAATGCGCTTCCAGCAGCCATGATTGGCGGTTGGCGGTTAAAGTTTCTATGCACAATTTGATTTGACGAAAGTCACGAGACCTATTACTCTCTCATGTTGATATCACGTTGATGGATAAAAATAAAATTAAAAAAAGCATGTAACGATCACAAACGGAGGGAATAAAATGTACTCAAGTAAAAGTACACAATTTTTAAACTACTCAAAAAAGTACAATTACTGATAAAAACTACTTAATTACTGTAACGTGAGTATTTGTAATTCGTTACTTCACACCCCTGCATATGACGCTGCCAACCCTGACTGTAAATGATGATGTCATCTAGATAGGCAGCGGCATAGGCGGCATGCGGCCGGAGGATTCGGTCCATGAGCCACTGAAAAGTAGCCGGTGCCCCGAACAACCCAAAAGGAAGGGTAACTAATTGGTGTAATCCAAACGGCATCGTGAAGGCTGTCTTTTCTTTGGATAAGGGCGATAAGGGGATCTGCCAGTAACCTTTGGTTAAGTACAGTGTCGAATAAAAACGAGCTGTACCCAGCCGATCAAGCAATTCGTCAACCCGTGGCATTGGATAGGCATCGAATTTCGACACCGCATTCACCTTGCGATAATCCACACAGAACCGAACGGAGCTGTCCGTTTTAGGTACTAAAACTATCGGGCTCGCCCAGTCGCTGTGGGATTCTTCTACTACTCCCATCTCTAACATCGCCTCTAATTCAGACTGAACCAATTTCTTTTTGTGTTCAGGCAACCGATACGCCCGGCTGCGTACAACCACGCCCGGCTCCGTCTCAATATGGTGCTGCGTACAACCACACCCGGCTCCGTCTCAATATGATGCTGGATGAGATTTGTTCGACCGGGCAGGGGCGAGAACACGTCCGCAAACTCGGCTTGCAATTTTGCTACATCAGTGAGCTGGGAGGGCGAGAGGTGATCTCCCCCTGGGGCCAGAGCGAGGGATTGGATTTTAGTGTTCACCTCTGGCCCGAGATCTTCCTCTCCACTCACTGCCGTCGCCAGCATCACCGGTTCTACCTCGACTCCATTTTTTAAGGAGATTAAGATGGTAGATTTGACCTGCCCCACTCCTGTCCGACCGAATTACCTCATAATTGAGATCTCCCACCCGCCATGTGACCTCAAAGGGTCCTTGCCACTTGGCGAGTAATTTA
>NW_015557392.1:7629-8436 GCF_001515605.1 Sinocyclocheilus anshuiensis | reverse complement strand
AACGACGATCGATCATGGAAATGATCGAAAATTGACATCCCTAGCATGTACTGCATTCCAATCAGTCATCACAACGTTACACACACACACACACACACACACTGCAGAGGCGCTAGTGTATGGGATTCTTTCGAGCGCACGGAAATCAATTTTGCATTTAAAACACGTTTTTGGATGTGTGCAGACCTTCTCCTTTGCGCGTGCAACGTTTCACTAGCTTGCTCACCTGATGCCCCCCTCAGTGCTCTCTAAATGCCAACAGCTCGCTTGCTCAACACAACCCAGCGTTACAATATGCCATAATTTTAGCCAATCAGAGATGAGGCTGCTAAATTCTGATTGGCTGCATTGACAACCACTCACAACATTCCTTGCATTACCTCGACAGCAGAAGATATATTCAGGTGTGCATAATTATTAAGCAGGTTATCTTCTACAGATAAAATCTCAAGATGGACTAAAAATTAACTCCCGAAACTAACTGGCAGATTCTGGAAGATAAATTCTTCAAACAGTGGTACAAGGGGATGTGGTGCTGGTCCTTCAAGAGTCACTCTCAACTTATCTGTCTAAAGCATATATATATATATATATATACTGTATATATATAATCAGTCTTCAAGTATTTTATTACATTTCAGTATGTGATTCTTATTAAGTAGGGGTCATTTTTTAGGATTCTATACTTCACCTAAGTCTCTGAGAACCTGACACCTTACTTCTGGAGACTCCAGGTAGGTTGCAGTTCTGGAAAATGGTTGCGCTGGAGACTAAATGGTTCCTGGTGATTTCACACCTAATTCTTCA
>NW_015557392.1:0-7248 GCF_001515605.1 Sinocyclocheilus anshuiensis | reverse complement strand
ACTTTGCAATTTCTAGTATTGTATTAGTTTTGAATATTTCTCATGGGCATTTAATAATTTTTGACTTTCAGTCTGAGTTAAATCTCTTTTTTGGCGAATTTTATCTGTAAAAGAAAATCTGCTTAATAATTATTGTAGGAATTGCTTATATGACCAGGACACTGATACTCTGCCACCACGTGCTAGACTGGCCAGCAAACCCCATGATTCCAATATTCGGGGGCGACTTCCTGCCTGGCTTGTCGTCATTTACTCAGAGGAGTGATTATGGACTGATTCAATCAAGAAACAACAAAGCTTTCTGTGTATCAAGGACTGAAAAGGTTCGTTCACAACCTATAGAACCCACGATTCCACACGAGGTCTTGTGACCAACCCTGAGTGCGACTATTATGTCCAGGAAAAGGATAACTAACTTAACTGACTGCCCTTAGGCTTGGAGACACGGGATATACAGCGTGACGCCACATGACTTGCGACCACCTGCTTCCTGCCCTGACTTACAGTCCTTTTGTCACAGACAAAGAAACCGAGCGTACACAGAAAAACGTTTAAAACTCCTAAGTAGTGAAAATGTATTCATGAATAATGTTTTATGTCCTAAATATGTGTGATGTGTTATTGAAACCCTGATAGTAATCATTGCCTTATAACTTTGTCTTAGTAATTAAGATTATTAATGTGTATGCAAAATAGCTGTTGCTTAAGCTTAAAAGAAAGCTTGTTTCACACTTCGAATGTTGGTGTGAGTGAAAATTTGATATTGTGTATCATTTCTCTGATAATACTTTTACCAGAAATTATTTGGAAACTTGTAGAAATACCCGCCACAAACAGCATGTGATTTTATGCATAATAAGAAACAGTATGGGGCGGGGCTAAGCCCGCAGCCCCATCTGATTGGGAAAAGCGATCCGTGGGACGGACTTAAGCCGCAGATTAAAACTCCACAGAGACAGAGATTCGCTGCTGCAAAGGAGCTGGAAAACCACGCGCTCACGCTGACCCTCTCTCTTTCCGCCCTGGTGAGCACGACAAAGCGCCCAAGGCCATAACACCGCACAGCCAGAACATCTAAGAACTCAAACACTTCCGTTGAAGCTGCGTCACTCTGCAGCACGCGAAGCCTTACGAAAACAGAGACTTTTTCAAAAGGCTGCTGAAGCCTCTTCCATCATCAGGCAGATAACCAATGCAACGAGGGCTTTCCCGAGAGGACGTCATTCAAACGCCATTCCGACGTCACACCAGAGACCAATCAGAAACGGGGTTTCCCTCACGCAGCCAAACTAGGAAGCCGTTTCAGGAGCCACGAGAACCATCCCAGCTTTCAGCCAAAGCGAAACTCAGGTACAAGCAATATCTGTTCACTGCTGAAATAGGTGCTAAACTGAACAAGTTGGTTAAGCAGTAAAGATAAGAAAATATTTTGTGAGTTCCCTCAGGTGAAGTTAAATAACTTGTAAAACGAGTCAGAAGTTTGAAAGCTCCATAGAACCCAACTAATTTCTTTCTTGTAGTAATCTGTATGTGTGTGTGTGTGGATGTGTGTTTTAGTTTAGGTTTTGATGTACCCTAGAATAGCCAATAAATTTCATGTTTCATCTATAAAGAATTATTGTCTTGTTATAATCTTCAAGGTTAAACTCTGCCAAACGATCCCGTGCTACCTAGCCCGTAGTCTACTTATAATTGTTACCTTGCTCAAAATTGATAAGGTTACCATTTTGTTCATGTGTCGTTGGCCACGAATTAATATGAACAGAATCGTTAATATACACTGACGTTAATGTCTCGCTGGACGAGTCATTGACTTAAAGTGTAACTAAATTATGGCATATTGTAACGCTGGGTTGTGTTGAGCAAGCGAGCTGTTGGCATTTAGAGAGCACTGAGGGGGGCATCAGGTGAGCAAGCTAGTGAAACGTTGCACGCACGAAAGAGAAGGTCTGCACACATCCAAAAACGTATTTAAAATGAAAAATTGATTTTTGTGCGTTCGAAATACTTTCTTCTTTGCGAGACAAACATTTTCTCCACAAAACTCAGTTCGAGCGCGTGCAAAACGCACTTTTGCGCACTCAAAATATGATCTTTCGCGTGCAGAATTGTGGCAGAATTGTAATCCCATACTGGTGCTGATGTAAACGTCGACAGCCACACTTATCACGAGGGCTCAGCAGACAGACGTTATGATTCATGAGTGACAAGTTTTTAGCGTGATAAGTTATAACGTATCTGATTTTGAATGTAGTGACTGTATATTCAAGTAATCACAATGCCTAAATATAAGAGTGGGAGAGTGACTCAACTCTCAAAACATGAATTATTGTGGAGTGAGAAACACGAAGGCTCTATCACTGCAACTCCGAAATCAGAGCATATTTGATTTAATCATAACCGAAACTAAATATGTCGGTTTATACGGTCCTGTCTTTTATCTTTTAAACGTCCAGATTGATAAATCCTTGAAAACTGCTAGACTTGATTAGTTTTGACAGTGCAAAGTTCTGTATTATGTTCTACAATATGAACTTAACAAGAGGCTTCCTCTAGTTCTGTGTAAAATAGAGCAACACGAAGGTAAGCGCATTATTGTTTTTTTTTATTTTTTTATTGTCGGATTAAAGTTCAGTAGCATATCAAGTGCGCATGAACGAGTGTGAAATACCTGCAACGTTGCTTTTTCCTATCACTTATATTGGGCACTTTTTGCATTTAAATGGGATTATTCTGACTGCTGACATTGAAAATTATGAATTTCATGATTGCCGTTTTGACAGTGTTTGCATGAATATTTTATTCATGTTCGGTAGCCTATTCCCTTTAATGTAGGCTATTTGCCCCGATTCGATCCGTTTACCTGGGAAATTTATCTAACGTTATATAAATTATCACTGATGGACGCATATATTTCTTGAGACAAGGGGGAAAAAAGATCGGATAGGGAAAGCTCTGGCTTCGTGGGGACGTAGCCTTAGGCCTATCAATCACTTACTTCCGCATAAAGAAACTAGCGGTAAACAGCGGCAGATATTCCCTTTTATGAAGATCGTACTTTATCTTAATCATGCATTGTTTGAAGTTACAGTATTGATGCTTTAGGTTTACGATGATAACTTGTTCACGGACCTTTTCTAGGTCGTAAATTAAATAATTATTTTTAATGAATATATTTAAAACACTTAACTACACGAAATATATTGGGCACTTTTTGCATTTAAACTGGATTATTCTGACTGCTGACATTGAAAATCATGCATGTGTTGTTTCGAGGGTATCGGTTAATTTCATGATTGCCATTTTGACGGTGTCTGCTTGCATATTTTATTCATGTTCGGTAGCCTAATTCTCTTTAATGTAGAGAATTATTTGATCCGTTTACGTGCGAAATTTATCTTATTTATAATTAATATTATTTTGTCATCAATATTTTGTTTTAAGGAGTTAAAATGGCCCTTATCAACTTTGATTTACATATTCTATAACATTATTTTGACAGTTAAAGTTTTGGGTGGGTTTTTGTGAGCTTTTGTGCTGGAAATCGTCCATCCAATCTGGCAACACTGATGGACGCAGATATTTCTTGAGACAAGGGGGAAAAAAGATCGGATAGGGAAAGCTCTGGCTTCGTGGGGACGTAGCCTTAGGCCTATCAATCACTTACTTCCGCATAAAGAAACTAGCGGTAAACAGCGGCAGATATTCCCTTTTATGAAGATCGTACTTTATCTTAATCATGCATTGTTTGAAGTTACAGTATTGATGCTTTAGGTTTACGATGATAACTTGTTCACGGACCTTTTCTAGGTCGTAAATTAAATAATTATTTTTAATGAATATATTTAAAACACTTAACTACACGAAAATACATTTTGAAAAGATGGAGTCTTCGAATAAAACATGTTAATTTGCTGTAATTTGATGCTTACCCAGACTTTGTGCCATTTCTGCCTCCAAGTTTCAAAATCAAAGAGAAAATCTGACTGAGGAATAAAAAGGGAAAGAGAAAATGCACGTGCTTATCAATATAGCCTACAACATTAAGATTAAATATCTTCAAAGCCTCAAATAGTCGCGCGTTTGATTCAGCTCATGACATTATAATCAAATTCCAGCCAGGTAACCAAAGTTGGCAAGCCAAACAAGCTATTATGACAAATAATAAAATGGCAACACATCTGCGCAGTTACACACAGACACGCGTCTGGGGGACAATTTTCTAAAAGAACATCCGTTTAAAGGCAGCGAAACAATTAAAAAGATCTACATTTTTCATCCTTATAAAACATTAGTTTGATTTGTGTTAAATAAGTGTGTTTGACATCGTACCTCAACTGTGCGCCATTTTATCGCCAGCGCCTCGAAGGTTTCCAAACTGAAAGTGAAAATGTGCACAGAACGGAAGTGAGGGGCGGAGCTTATATGGTCTTAAAAAGTCACGCCACCTACAGTTTTCTTTTACTACATGTGATGCATGATAATTTTATTACATCAGAATACCTTATGCACGTTCAAACGTGCATACAGTAAGTATTTTAAAACCTAAATCTTGTGTAATACTATTAATACATCATTATACCTCATACATGTAGGCTACGAATTGAAGGCCATTTCATTTCGTACGTGCATAAAGTGTTATGATGCACAGTGAACATTTTTAAACATTAATCTTGTGTAATACTATTGTATAATGTTTTCCATTTAACTGTATTTTGTGACATTGTGTTAATTCCTTTTCAGGTTTATTACAAATAAAAAACAGAATATGGGCATTTAATAGCCTATTAAATAGGCCTACACTTGTCATGCAATTCAAAATAAATGTGTATTCCAAAATTTTAATACATCAGAATACCTTATGCACGTTCAAACGTGCATACAGTAAGTATTTTAAAACCTAAATCTTGTGTAATACTATTAATACATCATTATACCTCATACATGTAGGCTACGAATTGAAGGCCATTTCATTTCGTACGTGCATAAAGTGTTATGATGCACAGTGAACATTTTTAAACATTAATCTTGTGTAATACTATTGTATAATGTTTTCCATTTAACTGTATTTTGTGACATTATGTTAATTCCTTTTCAGGTTTATTACAAATAAAGAAACAGAATATGGGCATTTAATAGCCTATTAAATACACTTGTCATGAAATTCAAAATAAATGTGTATTCCAATGCCCAGAAGAAGTGCAACATGTATATATATAATAAGACATAACATATACATGCCTGTTTGTCTAATTAATATTCATGAGCCTCTCTTCTGATTGGCCTGTTGTTTTCTGAGTGACGCACGGCCAGGCCAATCACAGGTAACTAGGGTCATGTATGCTGTAGCCTGCTGTGGCTTGGTGATACTCACAAGTAAGGTCAATAGAAACACCGCTAATGATGGTCATACTGAGGCCGAAATGTATCATATACAGTTAAGAAAGTTCAGGCTCCAATAAATAAAGTTGAAGAGTGGGCACAGAAATTAGGTTTTCGAATGTCAGTAGCCAAAACACAAGTAATTTGTGTCTAATTAATATTCATGAGCCTCTCTTCTGATTGGCCTGTTGTTTTCTGAGTGACGCACGGCCAGGCCAATCACAGGTAACTAGGGTCATGTATGCTGTAGCCTGCTGTGGCTTGGTGATACTCACAAGTAAGGTCAATAGAAACACCGCTAATGATGGTCATACTGAGGCCGAAATGTATCATATACAGTTAAGAAAGTTCAGGCTGCAATAAATAAAGTTGAAGAGTGGGCACAGAAATTAGGTTTTTGAATGTCAGTAGCCAAAACACAAGTAATTTGTTTTACAAAAAAGAGAAATGTTAATATTAATTTATCCCTATATGGACCGCATCTGGACCAGGTGTCAGTGGTAAAATGTCTTGGAGTGTGGTTGGACTCAAGATTGACTTTTAATACACATGTAGAGAAACTGCTAACCAAGTGCAAAAGGGCACTGAATGTTATGCGATGTCTAGCAGGTAGTGATTGGGGTGCAAGTAGAAGTTCTCTTAGGAATATATATATGGCTATCATCCGATCAGCAATAAATTATGGTAGTATGATTTATAATTCGGCGAGTAAGTCCCTTCTAAAAAAAAACAGATGCAGGACAGAGTTTATAATTAAGATTATGCTTTGAGATTATGTTGTGGGGCATTTAAAACTTCCCCTAAAGCTTCCATGCAAGTTGAAATGGGAGAAATGCCGTTGGAAATAAGACGTAAACAACTGAAAATGGTATATTGGGCATCTTTGATGGGGCACAACAATGAACACCCTACTAAAGCAATATTTTTAAAAAGTTGGGAATATGGAAAAAGTAATATTAAAAATATTGGACAGGAAATAGCGGAATCGATAGATGTAAAACATATAAGATTCAGAAATACAGTAGACATGTCAGCAGTTCCACCGTAGATGTTTGTAACGCCTATAGTAGATCTTTATTTAACAGATGAAGTGAAGAAACAGGATTGTGACCCAATAAAAATAAGAGTTAATAAATATATGGGTCAGAAATATTATGATATGATACAGATATTTACAGACAAAAAAGAGTTCAAAAGATCCAGAAACTATGAAAACAGGAATAGCAGTAGTTATTTCACAAAGTTAATAAATATATGGATCAGAAGTATTATGATATGATACAGATATTTACTGATGGTTCAAAAGATCCAGAAACTATGAAAACAGGAATAGCAGTAGTTATTCCGCATTATGAAATAGTTATTAAGAAAAGAACCCCGGATTTTTTATCTGTATTTACAGCAGAGTTGGTAGCTATTGTTATGGCTCTCCAGTGGGTAGAGGAAAATAGAATTAAAAAAGCAGTAATATGTTCAGATTCATTGGCTGCGTTAAAGAGCATCCAATCAGGCCAGTCTAACTGCAGACAAGATGTCATACTTGAAATACTGCAGTATATATATAGAATGAAAAATCAGGGCATTTTTATTTCATTTATTTGGGTTCCAGCACATGTTGGAGTTGAAGGAAATGAGAAGGCAGATAAGCATGCTAAGAATTCTTTGAACTTGAATCAGATAGGAATTGACATAAAAATTAGCAAGGCAGGAGCAAAAATAATAATTAGGAAAGCTCTTATAAATGCATGGCAGAAACTTTGGGAGAAAGAGAAGACTGGACGACATTTATATAGAATTCAAAGGGAAGTAGGAATAAATGACAATGACATGGCATTAAGAAGACGAGAAGAATCCGTAATAATAAGA
>NW_015557391.1:460-895 GCF_001515605.1 Sinocyclocheilus anshuiensis | reverse complement strand
CAATTTGAGCGATTATAGGTGTATTTTACCGTTAAAGTGGGTACCCGTTGGCTTTGCTGAGCAGGCTCGGCATTTCCGCGCCCACTGGAAGTGTATCCCAGTCAGGCTTCGTGCGTTTGAGTTGGTATTCGTTACTGAGTAAAGTTAAGTTTTTTGGGGGGGGTTTTTTTATCAACCGTTCAAGCTAAGATAATATACGTTAACTTGAGGTAGACGACGCCCGAGCGGTTTTCTACGACGCATGAACTAACTTACGTTAAACGTCACCAGTTTTATCAGTTTGTTCTATTCAAACTAACGTTAGATGAACATATGACACTTCTTAATATGATTTAAGAGACCACGATTCAAACAATTGTTAACCTTGTTCATTTGTGACTACTTTTGTAGAAAGACGTTTTTGTCAGCCGAACAACCGACATGTTAAACGTTACA
>NW_015557391.1:0-311 GCF_001515605.1 Sinocyclocheilus anshuiensis | reverse complement strand
TTCATATATTTTATATATAATTTTGTTTTACGATTGCAAATTGCTTACTGGTAACAGATTACAGGTAACAGTAAATGCAGACAAATGCATTATGTTGTATGAATCGGTCATATTTTAATCATGAACAAAAAGTCTGTAAAAGTGTTGTGTAACTTACATCTTTGGGCTTAACTGTAATTAGCAAGTAACCAACAATTTCCCGTTTACCTCCCTTTGTAGGCTATGACTGAGCACATTACAGTGAGGATCACCAACCATCTTAATATTTTTTTTTAGGCAACTCGGGTAATTAAAGGGTTATGAGGCTGTTG
>NW_015557390.1:264-1493 GCF_001515605.1 Sinocyclocheilus anshuiensis | reverse complement strand
GACTGATTGCTTAGTTAGCAACGTAAGTGCTTAAATCACACCCCACAGTGTGTCAGCCAACGCACAATTTACTTGCCCTATGAGGTGTGATTTGTGACATTTCGAAGGCTTAGCAGGAGAAGGAGAAGGAGCAGTCTACCCTTCCGTCACCGTCAGTCCGTGTCGATTTTTGAATGGGATTGATAGGGCAGGCAGACGACAGACCCGCGGCGACGTCACTGTTGGAACCAATCATAGGCGGCGACGTGACGGCGGCGTATGTAAGAAATTTATCAAAAATGGTACGTGTACTAAGTACGTCTGAACTAGGTACGTCGCCTTACATGACGCCTGATACATACGTCGTCTCAATGTACGTCGCCTTACATGATGCCTGATACATGCGTTGTCTCCATGTATGTCGGCTTAAACGAAATTTAAAGTTTGCAATAGTAAATGTATTTGTTTATAGGCTATTGCTTTTAGTTATTTCCTAACAAGTGTTAATAGTTAATAATAATTATAAGTTAATTTCATTTTAGATAACTTTTCTTTTTTGGCTGTTACATTGGTGTAGTACCGCAAACTAAACGTTCTTACTATTAAAGGTGTTCTTTTTTACTTGGACAATGTAGTCAACATTAAATGATGTGGAGTGCACATTATTCTAAGGAAACATACTTTCATGATGTTCAAAATGTTCTACAGCCTATAACATTTTGTTATAAAAAAAAAGAAAGGTTTGTTACAACAGTCTCAGATGTTTTATATATATATATATATATATTATTGAAGCCTTTGACATTCTTAAAGGAAGTAAATAGGGACTGTATATTGGTTATAATGCATGAATACTAACATTGTAACTTCTGATCAAAAAGACACAGAGAAGAAAATACAGAATGCAGGAAAGTGGGCCTCTTGGGCTGGAGGTGAGAAACCCTGCTCTAAACAGTCAGCTATTTAAATTTAAAGATAAAGGCTGTGATATTGCTGTTGCCCACTAGAGGGAGCCATAGGATACGGATTCATATAAGCCTAATGTTTGGTTTCTATTCCTTTGAATGGAAATACATGTATTGATCTAGTTCATTTGTAAGCATTACCGCGGGAAGTAGGGGTGCTGAGGGTGCTGCAGCACCCCCTGGAGTGTAGCCCACGAAAAAATGGGGGTGCTGGGGGTGCGGTGTTAAAAATAAATGAATGAACAATATGTAATACAAAATAAATAATATTCATTTTATTAATTA
>NW_015557390.1:0-136 GCF_001515605.1 Sinocyclocheilus anshuiensis | reverse complement strand
AGAAGCAACGGTTAAATATGAGTTAAGTTGAATCAAATTGACTGTGAAAGTCGTTTCAACTGATTAAACGTATTAAACCGACTTAAAAAACAATTTGTTGCCATGATTTTTGGATTATATTATAACCTGTAACATG
>NW_015557389.1:5163-11805 GCF_001515605.1 Sinocyclocheilus anshuiensis | reverse complement strand
AAAAAGAGAGAAGCTCTCTGGTAAATGTTGTGTGTTTTATACACACACCTCTGATGACCGAGAACAGTGCAGCCTTTTCAAATGCCTCTTTCTGCAGCGGACCACCCACTGCTGTAACTAAAAAGTAGCCCAGTACACACATTAACCTCAAATGTACATGGAATAATAAATTAACCCCCTACCATTTTATTTCATTGTTTTCTGTTTGTACTGTTTAGGGTTTTAAGGGATTTTAATACTGCTGCAAACTTTTTATAATTGATTATTTTATATTGCCATTTTAAATTATTTGTATCAGCTGTTTGTTCTGTTGTTTGCTCTTTCGCCTCTTCTTGGCTATTTTAAATACATACAAATGATAAAACTTTATTAAATTGTGCAATTAATCCTCTGAACACATGCGTGCTGAACCGTGCGCCTAGTCACAGATCACTATCAGATCTGCTGCCTTCACTAAAATATAACGGTTCCTAAACATGATAACAAATAATATAGATAAATAATGAACACATGTCAAAACGAAAACACAGATACTTACAAGACCAAGTAGGAATGTCCTTTATCGTTTGTTGTTTGTCCGCTGCTCTCCAAAAAGTAAACTTAGTGCCGTCTCGTGTAAAAAAAATTAAAAACACAACACTGATCTCTAACGTTGCCAGTAGTTTGCTTACATGATGGAATATCATATACATCTCACAAGTTATTTTGCCAAAAAACGACATGAAACCAAATTCAAGGTTATTTGGGCTAGAAGTGGGTTACACATAGCCAGACTATATCGGGTCTATACTTAACCGAGACGTTGAAATGACGGCTATTGCTTGCTGGGTATTTTCACAAATATATATATGACTCGGCCTGGAGGACAGACTTAAGTAATCGCATGCGCTCAGTCAATCTCTCTCTCATTCACTGTCTGTTTAGGCTTGTTAAGTGAAAATCTACGGAGCCTCTGTACAAATCAGCATGGTACACATTATGTTATCGTTACTAACTTGTTTAATATTCAGTCCACATGCATGAAGTGTAAAACGAGAAGGGCACAACCTTACGAAAAAAGAAAACACGCAAAAATCGCGGTTGCTGCGGTTCTTGCATTCCTTGCTCGTCAATAGCGTGGTATTGCGGTTATCGCGACAGCCCTATCGACAAGTACCAAAAATAAAAGTATCGGTATCAGGCGAGTACTGGAAAAAGTGGTATCAGTGCATCCCTGTCTTAAACCTACAACATGTATACATTTATTTAACATCTTTTGTTGTTTGATTAACATTAATGAGACAGACAGGTATTTAATTAGGCTGCTGTCCCTTTAAGACCGAATGAATGTAATACTGACACATTATATACATAATATACTGACACATATATCCGGTTTTCACCCACCTGTTTACATTCACTTAAGCCATAACTGACTGTATTTACGTGAGATACTCAAGTCCTCATGATGGAGATTTTGACAGCTGTGTGTGTATTTGACAATAAATGCGCAAGGAGAACTGATCGCAGAACTGGGATCGCACGGGCGCGCGGCCGAGAGAGCGCTTCTGTGTCATTCAGCGTGATTCCGCCTACCTATCCCACCTTTACTTACGGCAATCGATAACAAATTGTGATTGGATGGTAATTTTGTCCTACGAAAAGCTTGGTTACCTTTGATTAGGCTGTTCTCGCGTGACAGAACACTTCTACTACTTGCTCTGATCAACCAGTCGTAAAGAAATTTGGAAATACGGGACAAAACATGATTTTTTTCTAAATAAGTCGGGACTGTCCCGGGAAAAACGGGACGTCTGGTCAGGTCACCCTAAGCATAGCTCACATTCACTAAAATACTGAAACGCTAATGATGCTGATCCAAAACGACAACGCCGGTGATTGACAGTCAAAGCAAAGCGCGGTTTGAAAGGCCACCCCCGCAGCTGAACTGGAAATTTTGATTGGTTATGCACCCGAGTCAGACCTGTCTGTTATTGGCTGAAGCGCAGGGCTCCGCCCCAGGAGTTTGAATAGTTCCCGTCAAACGCAGGTGTTCTGACGATTTGTGCTACCCGCTCAGATTGTGCTATCACCCATTAAAAAGATAGGTAGCACAAATCGATAGCGAAAAATGCTACCTACCAGATTGTGCTACCAGCATCTTATTCATGTGGTTTGAGGCTTTTTTTTTAATATCCGTACCTACTCCTATGCCCTAAACCTACCCGTCCACACCTACCCTTACCCTAAACTTACCCTTAAAACAATGCAAATATATTTTTGGTAGCACAGTCTGATAGGTAGCATACGGTACACCTGCTCACTCTCCATCTCCATTGGCGCCTTCTTTGCCCATTTTTTTTTTGTACTTTGTACTTTTGGTGAAAAATATATGTAGCTGAATACTTTAGTTTTATTCTACTGAAGTAAAAGTACCACAATTTAATTATACACAAGAAAGTAGAAAAAATTTAAAACGAAAGTATTTGTACTTTCCACCTCTGGTAATTAGTAATTCCTTCTGAAGAAATTGGTAATAATTGAGTCACTAGTGCTTTACCATGACCTTCACTTTAGAATTAATGATACAATATGCATTATTCATATTAAATTTGAACCTGTATACAGTAGTTCTTAGTTCTTCTTGGGGAGGTATGGAAAAAATAGTAGATCCTGATTAACTAATAGTGAACTACCACATTAGATTAAGCACTATTATTTACTAATTAATTATTTAGAATTTCTTGTTAGTTACTAGTGTTTACTAGAGTGCTTAGCTCACATGTGTTCTTGTGTAGTTATTCATTAATGACGGAACAGTATTCTAAAGTGTTACCCAATCTACTATATGGGAACCTTCATGAAGGGTTATCAACTGCCATTATGTTTATTGATTATTTTAGATTGTGAACTGTGAAGGACTTTGGGCAACTTTTGTTCTATTAAATGGTGCTACATAAATAAATTAATTAAAATGAACTCTGGACATCAAGAGACAAACAGAGGCTGTTGTATGTTTATTGTTGATCCATAAAACATAGTGAAAAAGGTAACACAAGTAGTATCTCCTTTTGGAAAATAACCTGCAAACTGCCAAACCACCAGTCGGTACTATTCTCTTTAAAATGAGCAGAAGAACTTTGTGCAAACTGTTTAATGGCATAATAAACAAACAAAACACCTCACAGATGTCACAACAGAACAAGTCTGATTACATTTTACAGTACAGACATCTTTTAAATTTGGTTACATATAGCACATCAAACATTACAGGTTGATGTTTATTTATATAGTATTTTTTACAAAATTCATAAAAAAAATTGCTCATGCGTATAAGTCACTGTCATTAAGGAGGAGAATGTAAAAAAAAATCACTTAAGGATTAGCAATGAAAGAACAATAAATAAGTTATACAAAATACAAAATAAGTTTGTATAAAAATATACACCTTACTTCTGCATCCCGACAGTTAAGATGGAGGGAATGCTAATGCGGGGATGCAGTGGTTTAGATCTCACTCTCATATGTGTGTAAGTACGTTTTTAAAGAGAGGATCTCCTCATAGGTCCTGCTAGTGCGACGATAAAAGTCCAGTCCTGTAAGTAACTCCACATCTCTTATACGTGCTGTGTGTGTCTTTATCAGTTCCTCGACCCACTTTGTCTCGTCCTCTGAACTCTGGATGAAGAGAAGTGTTAAACACTCAAAAAGCAGTTCTTGTCTGTTATTGTACAGCGAACCTGCACAATTTTAACTCACTCAAATTATTCAGCTTCTGCATCAAAGGATATGCTGGGTTAATTTCATCCTATTTTCTATGTGCCACATCTGTGACTTGCTGTTGTGTACCACTACAGACAATAAAAATGATTAAAGTTGACATGAATGTAACCTGGGGCAGGTGGGGTTGGTAAATGGTTTTATTAGCAGAATTTTATTAGCATATTTACAGTACTATCAACAGTGGCACTGTCAGACTGCCCGTATAAGCTTCCATTCACAAATATATTTACTGGAAACGTGTCTTAATCAATAGCATGGCAGAGGAGAGGAGAAAAGAGAAGAGAAGAGGACTCACATTACAGCTTTCATCATTATCTGATCGGTGTGGAAGGATGAAAGAGAACACACTGAGAGGACCAACACAGGAGTCAACAGTCTGTGTGTAATCCAGACAACTTGTAACCACAATGTAGTAATGACTTGGGATTTGCACAGAGCCACTGACATACCTGTAAACAAAGGAAGAGTTACATACTCAGAATGAAGGATTATATAAATTCAAGTACATCTTAGGACTTGTACCACTTGTTGTCAACTAGCCTTCAATCAGATAACTTCAGTTGCAGCATGGATCTGGCAATGGAGATAAGCATGCATTCATCACACACACCACAGACATTCTCCTTACTCACATACTGTTTGTTAAAGCAGCATTGCCAGAAACAGCAAAGACTGTTGATGCTGCATGTGGAGTCATTCACATAAGATAAACACTGACTCAAAAACCTGTCAACTGCTGGTGCACTTAAATGAGCTAATTTATAAGCGATAAGTCTAAAACCGTGAAGACAACTTACTGTTTTATTGTCTCTGCTGTATCCCTAAGACCATTGTAGTCATAGTCGAAGATGGGTCCAACAACCACATTCACTCCATTTCTCTCAGTAGCATAACGTCTCACAAGTGATTTCTGAAAATAACCCCACACACCTGAAACAACCAAACAAAGCTATAAGAGAGCGATATATAGACAGAAATATGAATTGTTAAAAGACAGATAGGAAGAGATATGGATCTTTAAAGGACAGAACAAAGAGATTAGAGATTAGCACAATGATTTGAATTTCAGAATTTCTAAGTACTGTGAAGTACAAGTTTGTTGCAAATCTGAAAATTAATATGAAACATGGAAGAGAAGAAAAATCAAAAGACAATCTGGCCTCTTGTACATGGGTGTTGTTTTTATTTCAAATTTTTTTTTTTTAACTCAACGAGGCATCAGATGTTTGTACTTACTTCCTTTGGGAGGTTTCAGACTAGTTTCTGCATAGGGAAACTAATGTATATCACCTCTCTAAGAATCAACATAATAATTATTAACTGAAAGTGTGATGTTGCAATCCTACTGTAATTCTTACAATAAAATAGGGGGGAACATTTTTAAATCTACTGGTTTTATTATTGTTGTTGTTATTATTATTAATATTATTTTCTCAACAATATGAATAAATCAACCTAAATAAGTTCATTTATACCAAATTTTTTTAATGAGTTTAATCAGGCAGAAATAGTTCTTTAAGGTAACAACCTTTGACGGGCAGACATGCACCTTTAACGTTGGTTTGCCAATCCGCCAAAAAACTCGAGAGAAGAAGAAGAAGAAGACATGTTCGGGTAACTTATTTCTGTCGTTGCCACGACATATTAACTCGATATTAATAGTCGAGTTAATATATCATATAATATTAATTGAGGTATTAATTTGTGGGAATGTCATATTAACTCGTGGGATCGTGATATGTCGTGGCCACGAGATAATTTTGTTGAGGTAAAGACATCCTTATGTCGTGGCCACGCGATGTGAAGTCATGGCCTCGTGATCCTATGTTGAGGGAACAACATCCATTTCTCGTGGCCACGACTTCTTATGTTGAGGGAACGGTATATTTTTCTCATGGCCATGAGTTTAATGCATAAACAAACCTGCGTGACCATAGCAACCTACAATTATCAGAGATGGATAAAACATATTTATCCATCCCACAGTCTTGTAAATTCGTTAACTGATCATGTCTTTTTATTTAATATTTGTATAATATTATTATTATTATTATTATATGTATTATTATTAAACTGTAATATAATAATATTATTATATTAACTGGTTTAGGGCTATATTTTAATATTTATTGTTGTATTTACCCTTTCAAGTGTATTGCTTTACCTAGTTAACGTTCTGTATAATTATTATTAATATGCTACCATATATTTTGCAAATACTGTAAACGCCTGACAGTTATGCCAATAAAGTTTTGACTTTATGATTGTGCCAGTGTGTAACGATAAATGAGCGTGTTGTGTTCATTCATTTACAAATTCATTCCTCAACTAAATTATAGTCTATTAATTAGCCGAAATAAAAAAAATATATGTTAAATTCAACCTTTAAACTGCACTTCCAGTAAAAATTCCAGTCATACAGCGTTTTTGTAAGAAAAATATCCATATTCAAAACGTAATAATCACTTTAATGTAGCTTGCGCTCACTGTTGTAAAGGGAAGCAGTTCCGGGCAGATGACCTCTGAGGTCAGCGCTGCGCATGCGCCAGCCAGTCTCGTGAAAACGTTTGTTAACAGGAGCAAAGGAAGCAAAGTTTCCTTACTTTAACAAAGGAAAACCAGTCTCCTCTTGGCTTATATCGAAATCCTCCGACATTCTTCATTACAAATCCTCGTTTTGTACTTCTAATTAGTGACCATAGTTTGTTTTGATCTCTCCTTTGCGTTTCCGCGTGCGTCAATTCTCAGCGGCACATGCGCAAAGCCGACCTCCATACGTCATCCGCCCAGAACTGCTTCCGTTTACAACAGTGAGCGCAAGCTACATTAAAGTGATTATTACGTTTTGAATATGGATATTTTTCTTACAAAAACACATCG
>NW_015557389.1:3800-4263 GCF_001515605.1 Sinocyclocheilus anshuiensis | reverse complement strand
TGTTATATTATTCAGCAGGGACTGTAGAAGGGCCTCCACTTTCTCCTCCCTCACTTTCAATACAGTGAGCTATATATTCTATACAGGTGTTTACCTCTCTTCCTCCGAGGAGGTTGATGTGGTCAGCAGGGACTGCAGGGCGGGAGCAGCCCCAGCTGTGTTCCAGCTCCTCATTCAGGGAGCGTCACTTCTCGTACTCCCTAGAATTTGGAGTCAGAGTGGTGCTCCCGGGCCGAAGGCTTCTAGCAGAAGGCGGATCTGCGGACCGTCATTCTCGCTGGATAGTCTTCGGCTAAAACGTCCTGACGCCTAAGGCCTAGGACTTTTTGAGGGCCAGCTCCCTCTGGGGAAGAGCAGTGTACACCGAATTACACGGTGCCCGTCTCTCCTCAGTGCCCTCAGGAGGTCGGTCTGCCAACCCTGCCGTTGTTCCAGGGCGCAGCGGTCTCCGGCGAGCGCTTCT
>NW_015557389.1:810-3091 GCF_001515605.1 Sinocyclocheilus anshuiensis | reverse complement strand
AAATCCTCGTTTTGTACTTCTAATTAGTGACCATAGTT
Organism: Sinocyclocheilus anshuiensis; assembly: GCF_001515605.1. NCBI lineage: Eukaryota > Metazoa > Chordata > Actinopteri > Cypriniformes > Cyprinidae > Sinocyclocheilus > Sinocyclocheilus anshuiensis. Next base: position 3,053 of record NW_015557389.1, on the reverse strand, counting down.
TGTTTTGATCTCTCCTTTGCGTTTCCGCGTGCGTCAATTCTCAGCGGCACATGCGCAAAGCCGACCTCCATACGTCATCCGCCCAGAACTGCTTCCCTTTACAACAGTGAGCGCAAGCTACATTAAAGTGATTATTACGTTTTGAATATGGATATTTTTCTTACAAAAACGCATCGATTCGCTACAGAAGGGCTTTGTTCATCCCCTGGAGCCGTGAGACACTTTTTGTTATGGATGGGCGCTTTTTATTTAACTTGTTTTGGACTGAAGCATGCAACACCCGCTGAGTGCCATGAAACAGCTTGAAAGATCAAAGACAATTTTTAATATAACTCCGACTGGATTCGTCTGAAAGAAGAAAGTCATATACACCAAGGATGACTTGAGGGTAAGTAATTTATGGGCTAATTTTACATTTTACATTTTTTTGTCTGTCCCAGTTGCAAGCATGGGACAGACAATTCTGAGAAGCAAGTCTAATGCTTCTCAGAAGACAAAGCTTAAGGGCGAGAGCAAGCAACATTTTAGACTGTGTGTTCCTCCCTGCCCGCGTTACATTACGGGTGGGGATACACACAGTTTATGTTGTGTGGTGGAGCTTCGTGCTTGTGACCTTGCGGTTCCAGTCCCGCTGCTGCTGAGGCACGGTGGCGATTGAGATTGCGGGGATCACACATGGATCTAGCGGACGGGTTGGAGACTGGCTTGCCCTTTCTCCGCCTGCACTCTCTAGATCTCGCACTCTCTCTCGGGTTTCAGAAGCCTGCACTGCGGTCTCTTCCCCTTTTGAGTGAGAGCTCGCTGCTGCAGCTAGCTTTCTCTGAGGAGATTGATATTGTTTGCATATGAGAAGACTGCTTTTGGATCGCTCATTCTCCCTGCCCTTGCTAAATAAGGGGTGGGGATGCACGTGATTTATGTGTAGTATGTTTTGGAGCAGAGCACGCACAGCTCTCGAGGGGTCTGGCTGTGTTCATTACATTGGATGTTTAGCTCTGCTCCCTCTGAAGTTTCTTCTCGAGAGAAGAAAGTCTTATGTATGTAGAACCGAGTGGCTCGCGCGTTACCGAGGCAATGTCTGGTTGTTTGGCTGCATTTAATTCTGAGGAATTAAATGATGTATATTCATCTGGCTTTGAGAATTGGACCGTCATTCTCACTGGATAGTCTTCGGCTAAAACGTCCTGACGCCTAGGGCCCAGGACTTCTGAGGGCCAGCCCCCTCTGGGGAAGAGCGGTGTAAACCTCATTATACAGTGCCCATCTCTCCTCAGTGCCCTCAGGAGATCGTTCTGTCAACCCTGCCACCCACGGTGCTTCAAGGCACAGCGGTCTCCAGCGAGCGCAAATCTCAGTGTACACCCGGAAACGTAGCCGTTCTGGAGGGCTCAAAGGAGGTCTCCAGAGTAGCTAGTTCGGTCGTCCCCTGCCGGTCCTCCGCTTCAGGGCACCGAGCTGGCCGCTATAAGTACATCAGAGGCCAGTCTTGTGAGACTGGTTCCCTTAGTAGGTCACCTGGCGGTGTGGGAGCCCCTGCCAAACGTGTCTCATTGGGTCCTGCCCCGAGCAGGCTCTGGTTCTATCAGATGACGGGTCTGAGGACCGTCATTTTCAATAGGAGACTTCAGCAAAAAGAAAGTCCTGGTGCCCATGGCTCAGGACATCTGAGGGCATGCCCCTCTGGGGAAGAACGGTGTACACCTCATTATACGGTGCCCATCTCTCCTCAGTGCCCTCAGGAGATCGATCTGCCAACCCTGCCACCCACGGTGCTTCAGGGCACAGTGGTCTCCGGCGAGCGCATCTCTCAGTCTCCGCCCGGAAATGTAGCAGTACTGAGAGGCTCGCTACTTCTTCGGCGGTCTCTAGAGCAGCTCCCCTGCCGGTCCGCCGCTTCAGAGCACCGAGCTAGCTGCTCTGATTACATCAGATGTCAGTAGTAGACTATTTGGCAGCGTGGAAACTTCTGCCAAGTGTGTCTCAGTGGGTCCTGCACACTGTAGAGAGAGGCTACAGAATCCAGTTTGGTTCTTCTCCGCCTCGTTTCAACGGGGTCATTCCCACTCTGGTGGGCCCCCAGCAGGCTCTGGTAATGAACAAGAAGTAAACACTCTCTTGAGGAAGGAGGCCATCGAGGTGGTCCCTCCTCTCGATAGAGAGTCCGGGTTCTACAGTTGGTACTTCATTGTTCTTAAGAAGGATGGATGGTTGCGTCCCATTTTAGATCTGCGTCAACTGAACCG
>NW_015557389.1:0-372 GCF_001515605.1 Sinocyclocheilus anshuiensis | reverse complement strand
ACCCCGCACTTTCATGAAGTGTGTGGATGCTGCTCTGGCTCCTCTGCGATTCCAGGGCATCCGCATACTCAACCACATCATCGATTGGTTGATATTAGCTCAATCAGAGCAGATGGCGGTTCGGCATAGAGATGTCATTCTCGCTCACATGAAAGAGCTGGGGTTAAGACTAAAATACCAAGAAAAGTGTGCTTTCTCCACTACAGAGAGCCACTTATCTGGGCGTGGTGTGGCATTCGACCACGATGCAGGCACGTCTGTCTCCTGCTCGAATCGAGAATTGAGAGAAGGATGGTCACTCACTGTCAAGCAGTTTCAAAAAAAGCTTTGCGTATCGCACTGCGTAAACATAAAACCATGTCTGCATTTGTG
>NW_015557388.1:416-507 GCF_001515605.1 Sinocyclocheilus anshuiensis | reverse complement strand
CACACAAGCCAATCAGACATAGCACTTGGAGATTAACAACTCACAACTATGCCAAAATGAAACACTGCAAGCAAAACTTAACACTCCTTTC
>NW_015557388.1:0-189 GCF_001515605.1 Sinocyclocheilus anshuiensis | reverse complement strand
AAGTAATCAAACAAGAGTTTTTACAAAAAACAAACATTCTTACAGAAATAAAGAAAAATAGAATCACAAATCATCAAATTTAGCAACAAAACAAAAGTAAAAAAACAAAACAATTACTGGATAAATTGTTATTGGTGGAAAAATAACATATACTTGTTTTGTGTGTGTGCGTGTGTGTGCGCGTGTGTG
>NW_015557387.1:1913-2010 GCF_001515605.1 Sinocyclocheilus anshuiensis | reverse complement strand
TCCTCACTGTAGTGAAGCGGATACCGCTGAACTTGGGGGGACGCCAGGCGAACTGAATCGCATAGCCGAGGCTGATGGTCCGCAGAAGCCAGCGAGA
>NW_015557387.1:823-1741 GCF_001515605.1 Sinocyclocheilus anshuiensis | reverse complement strand
GCTTGTGAGCGGGCCGGAGAGGGGTGTGAGTGTGGGGTGCAAGGCTCACCTGGTTCCACGGGTTGGCAGAGGGTGCGTGAGTAGGGCCTTTGTTGACGCTTTCGAACCGCCTGCTGCTGCCGGCTGGTGAAGGAGGAGGATGAGTGCGATCCGGCGTTGGTCCGTCCGCAACTCTCCGCGCCCTCCTGGGACCCAGAGATAAAGGAAACTGCTCTTTTGTCGAGAATTTGGGTACCGTCGGCCGTTAGGCCAACGGCGGGAAAAAATTAAACAAAAGATTCTCCACCCGGCCCTCCTCCGGGGGAGGGAGTGGTGCGTTCACCATCTCCCGAAGAGCAGATCCCTCCATCTCTGGGTCGCCTGTCTCAGGGCCGCTTGCTTCTCTGCTTGCCGCCAGGTTTGACGGGGGCCTGGACAGGCGGGGCGGCCCGCCCACGCCTGGCTCCACGACGGCGCTTTGCTGAAGGCTGCTGCGGATGTGGCGCAGGAGCGGTGGCGGACACGGGGGCCTGCCCTCGGCGACGAGTAGGCTGGGGCGCTGCAGCCGGCAGACGGGTGGAGGCAGCAGCTGCCCACCGGGGCAGGATGTGTCGGATCGCCTCAGTCTGCTTCTGGGCAGCCGAGAACTGATGGGCAAAGCTCTCGACTGCGTCGCCGAAGAGGCCGGTCTGGGACACAGGGGAGTTGAGGAACCGAATCTTGTCGGTGTCCCTCATGTCTGCCAGACACAGCCAGAGATGGCGCTCCTGGACCACAAGCGTGGACATCACACGACCCAGAGAACTCGCGGTGACCTTCGTCGCTCGGAGCGCGAGGTCAGTGGCGGTTCGGAGCTCTTTCAGAACTTCCGGATTGTGACCACCCTCGTGCAGGTCCTTCAGTGCCTTAGCCTGGTGCACCTGCAGTAACGCCATGGCG
>NW_015557387.1:0-578 GCF_001515605.1 Sinocyclocheilus anshuiensis | reverse complement strand
TACCCTTGTATACCCCCTAGCTGCACCACCGTCGAAGGTGGTGAGGGAGGAGGAACCAGCAGGTTGGCTTCCGGCAGTAAAAGGCTGTCCATGACCTGGTGAGCTCCTCATGCACCTCCGGGAAGTAAGGCACTGAGGCGGGGTGCTGAGAACCAGCGCGAGCCACCCCGAGAAACCAATCATCTAACCTCGAGGGCCCAGGACACGGTGGAGGTTTCCACTCGAGCCCGACCCTTTCGGCGGCCCGGGAAAGCATAGCTGTCATCTCCGGATCCGATTCAGGCTTTGCCACCATCCCGGAGGGCGGCAGCGCGGCCGAATCTTCATCTTCACAGCTCTCCCTCCGATGCTGAGATCGACATCTGGTCGGGGGGAGGTCGACTGGATACCGCTGGTACGCTCTTTAAAGAGGGCCCAGTGCGTTCCGTGGGTCGCTCCACTGGATCGGATGTGCAAGAGGAGTGATGGTCCCCAGAGGGTTGGTTCCCTGCAGGGTTTGCCATCACTGTAACCCTCAAACTGCCCACGCTACAGCTGGAAGTGGTTCTCGTCTGTCCGCCAGAACGAGCCCCAGATCG
>NW_015557386.1:851-1059 GCF_001515605.1 Sinocyclocheilus anshuiensis | reverse complement strand
AGCGCAAGAGAGAGAGAGAGAGCGAGAAAGAGAGAGCGCGCGTGAGAGAGAGAGAGAGAGAGAGAGAGAGAGAGGGGCGGTCACATCACAAACCAGCTTCATCACTGTCTGTCACGCGACTCTGTTCCCCTTTCGGGCTCTGTCTTTACATTTATTTTGAAAGATGAAGCTCGCGATTATGGTAAGGGGCATTACATTTCCGACGAGT
>NW_015557386.1:360-635 GCF_001515605.1 Sinocyclocheilus anshuiensis | reverse complement strand
CATTAAAGCATGTCAACATATTCTGTTACACCAAATACACAAAATAATGATCTTTAAAAAAGCATCATATGACCCTTTTAAAGTACCCAAGAATGATTAAAACAGAGTCTGGGTGTTGTTTAGTGTTGGGTCATTCTTGAACGATTCGTTAATTTTGAACGAATCTTTAATGTGACTCGGGAAGAACGAGTCGTCTCGGGGAATGATTCGTTCAGTTGCGCATCCGCAACATCCTATAGGTTCTGTACTGGAATTAGTCAAGTAGTTCACCTGTT
>NW_015557386.1:0-320 GCF_001515605.1 Sinocyclocheilus anshuiensis | reverse complement strand
AGTTCACCTGTTTCGAGTCTTCGGGTTTTTCGAGTCATTCGTTCATCACGTGACAGCCCCATAAGTTTAACCAACGCAGTCTGAGCCAGAAAAAGAATTGATTAGTTCATCTCTCGAGTCTTCAGGTTTTTCGAGTCATTCGTTCATCACGTGACAGCCCCATAAGTTAAACCAATGCAGTTTGAGCCGGAAAGAGAATTGATTAGTTCATTTCTCGAGTCTTCGGGTTTTTCGAGTCGTTCGTTCATCACGTGACAGACCCGTAAGTTAAACCAATGCAGTCTGAGCTGGAAAGAGACTTAATAATAATAACCAACTCT
>NW_015557385.1:250-861 GCF_001515605.1 Sinocyclocheilus anshuiensis | reverse complement strand
TTTTCAGAATTGTGATTTGTTTAGCACTTCTCGGCCACCGTACTTCTGTGAGAGGAAAACAGATTTACACACGAGGAAACGGCAGCCCGCCAGCTCATTTCAAACCCTCGCGCGCGCGTGACATGTCCTCTGCGCGCAATACAAGCTCTCGCGCGCGCAGGACCATTCCCCACATCCTCGCGCTCGATCTTCCCTCACCTGCTCGCGCGAACACGTTTTGTCAGTCGTGGGGCGGGGCTTGCGGTTTTAATTGTAACCTCAAATGTCATTGGTTATTCCTTTTTTCCGGAAGCCAGTATTGAACGCCTGTTATAAGATGATTTATAGTTCTCTTGACTTAAGACATGGCATCAGTGGACCAGATACATGTGAGTTATTGTTTCATTTGATTGTTTTATTTATTTATTTTGTCTTTATTTAATGTAATTTAATGCATTGTTCATAAAGTAGATGGGTCATTCTACAGAAACGTCCACTTTTCTGTCCCTAGACTTTACAGAAATATTACAATTGAAATACACATTAGGGTTACAATATTTTTATATTTTAAAATGAAACAATATGTTATTTGAACAATTACACCTTCCTGAGCTATCAATGTGGCATTATTT
>NW_015557385.1:0-171 GCF_001515605.1 Sinocyclocheilus anshuiensis | reverse complement strand
TAGAATTTCAAGTACCACAAAACTGCTTGTCCCCACAGCCATGTACAGAGGGAAAGTGCTTTATTTTGAGGTCAAAAACAGGATTTTCTACCATTTAAAATACAAAAGTCTATATGATGTAAATGGCATAAAAAAACTAAATGCCAAATAAATATTATAAAATATATAATG
>NW_015557384.1:0-472 GCF_001515605.1 Sinocyclocheilus anshuiensis | reverse complement strand
GTATGTTAGCCTATCTTGCTAATTGGTTTTCCATGAAAACACAAGAAAAGATTACAAATCTGTTTTCCAACAAAAGTATATGTTTTAGTCCAAATTCACTTCACAACATCAGTCGAGTCTTTGAAATAACTTATTATTGTAATCTGACATGGTTTCATTAAAAAGAATGAGGCAGAAATCATGCCAATTTATATCATTCTATACAGTGATAAAGGCTATATCGATTAGCATTGCATTTTAAACTTTATTCTTATAAAAATACCCGAGATGGCTTGAAGAGCACAGATAAAACCATATGTTGTCGCAGTCATTGTTTATTTTCTTCATGTTTCATCAGTAAAACGTCTATTTGCATGTTATTCAGCTACTAGGCTACATCTACAGCGAAAGCTGAATTTCCTGGAACATCATCAGGTGAGTCTCACTGGTGGAGTTTCTGCGCGAGGGCGCCCTCCGGCGACGAATATGAATG
>NW_015557383.1:1774-2166 GCF_001515605.1 Sinocyclocheilus anshuiensis | reverse complement strand
GTGTGCAAGGACATTTTGGTTAGCGTAATCCAACTGATAATGAACAACGGACCGACCGTGGACCGCCAGCAAACGGTAATTATAAACCAGCGGCTCGTCAGCGGACCGCTGTCGGAAAAGCGACGGCTGCCGCTGGTGGTCCGCTGGAATAACGATGAGCAAAACGCCGGTGAACCGCGGGATGCGTCCGCCGGTAGGCCACCGACTTTGCCACCGGTGGGCCGCCAGTGGCCCGCTGGTCTTGTGTTAGCTGGGTCCGATTTCACAGTCCACACTAACACGTGAAAACGGTATCCTCATCTGTTAAACTGGTATTTAAAGTTTTTTTGTTTTTTGAAACGTGAAAATGCAGAAAATGTTCTATGGTGGGTAAGTTTAGGGTTGTTGGTTAA
>NW_015557383.1:0-1630 GCF_001515605.1 Sinocyclocheilus anshuiensis | reverse complement strand
GACTGCAGCCGTTGAGCTCGAGAACAAAAAAGAGGGCGTTTTCTTCTTCTTCTTGCAGCGTTTATTGGCGGTGGGTAAGCCAACTTGTAGAGGGCGTGTTCACACCGGGATAGGCGTTTTTAACCATCCAATCAGAAAAGCACTAAGAAGAAGCCAAGTGTTATTATTTTCTTTTTACTGTCTGAAGTTACCAGCTATTTTGTTATGTCTAGATCACGAGAAAACAACTTATGTCAAGTTTATGATGAATCGAGAGGAAAAAAAATAATGCTGCATGCCTTTAGGACACTCATAAACCAGGGAACAAATGCATTTCCCTGGTGCACAGGCGTACACGGTTAACAAAGTCGCCTTCCTCCAGAAGTGGAGCCAATTAAAATTAGAAAACTGCTTAAAAATTGTTCTCTAAATAACTAATTTACCTTTCTGCTTCTCAATTTCCAGATTCCTGTCTGTATGACAGGTGTATTTTGTTTGCCAATTCCTTGTATTATTTTGTAAAGCATCCGTGGGTTCTTGAAAGGCGCTATATTTAAAAAAATAAAATTGGAATTCCTTATGATTTGTGTTTGATGAAAAATAAAACCAAAAGCTCAAGATTGTTTTCTGGTGCATTCATCGGCGTCTTTGCAAATAAACACAAACAAACTGACGTGACAGACAGTGATTAATCTCATTCTTAAAGCTGAAGATGTTTTTGTGGCGTACCATTCATTCATCAGTCTTTGCACACGATCACTATAAACTGACAGACAGCGATTAACCTCATTCTTTTGTCTCTATACATAAAGACACATTTACATAGATGGGCGAACATAATCACCTGATTTTGTAAATGTGGCCAATTAAATTTGCATTAAGCACCCAGTTTGCGGTTGTCTATAATTTAAATTAATAGCTTACATTTACAAAATGTGCCTACAATAGCAGAAATATGCTTTTTTAATGAAAGGGTCCATGCTTCACAGTTTCTGTGTATGTGCCCAATAGCAATGTGTTCATCCTGCCTTGTGTTTTTCATCTAACAGTTGACACATTCAGCATTAATGTGTGAGATCTCAGTAAAGAAGCAGAACTGGTGTTTTGTGTTCACTGTTTGATCCTCGTGATTCATCCAGAGCTAAACACTAGAAAAGAGTCCAGAAAGCTCAGTGTGGACATCAGCCAGACGTGCCGTCCTCATGTCTCTGCTTCACTCAGCTCACTTTCTGAAGTCACTTCACTTCACTTTGAACTGAAATCAGATTTCTGCTGACTCTATATCAGGGGTGTCAAACTCATTTTCACTGAGGGCCACTTCAACATTATGGCTGCCCTCAAAGGGCCGGTTGTAACTGTAAGACTGTACAAAAGTCACTACTCCTTAACATATTGTTAACCAACGATTAATCAGAAGCAAATATAAATACAAAACCAGTCCTAAATGAAAGATAAGAAGTTGACAAAAAGATTGAATCCAATCTTTGTTGATAATATAGCATAATGAGTGATTTATAAGCATTTGTTTGAGGCCGGGTCATTTTTGCTCTGGAACATCACAAGTGTAACAAGGTGAAAAATCTCCTCCAGAAAAGTATGAAAATTCAAAAAAAAATTTTTAGAAGTAGTTATACCCTTTGTGAACGAAGTC
>NW_015557382.1:1866-2078 GCF_001515605.1 Sinocyclocheilus anshuiensis | reverse complement strand
TATTGACACACTATTTTCCTAATTAATGCTGTACAGTTGCTTTGATTCAATCTGTAAAGCGCTACGCGCTACATAAATAAAGGTGACTTGACTTGACTTGACTTGACTACTGGGTTGCCTCAGGGCTCAGTTCTTGGACCACTTCTCTTCTCTGTCTACATGGCATCACTAGGTTCTGTCATTCAGAAACATGGCTTTTCATATCACTGCTA
>NW_015557382.1:0-1856 GCF_001515605.1 Sinocyclocheilus anshuiensis | reverse complement strand
TCAGCATGTCTAACAGACATTTCTTGTTGGATGACGGACCATCACCTTCAACTCAACCTGGCTAAGACAGAACTGCTTGTGGTTTCAACAAACCCATCACTTTATCAAAATGTCACCATCCAATTAGGCTCATCAACCATAACTCCTTCAAACACAGCTAGAAACCTCGGAGTTGTGATTGATGATAAGCTGAATTTCTCAGACCACATTGCTAAAACTGACTGGTCCTGCAGATTTGCTTTATACAACATTAGGAAGATCAGGCCCTTCCTTTCCGAACATGCAACACAACTCCTTGAAAGAACACACGTCACACCTCTGTTCATCAATTTGCACTGGCTACCAGTAGCTGCTCGCATAAAATTCAAGGCATTAATGTTTGCCTACAAAACCACCACTGGCTCTGCACCCCTTTACCTAAATTAATTACTTCAGAGTTATGTGCCCTCTAGAAGCTTGCGTTCTGCAAGTGAACTACGCATTATTGTGCCATCTCAAAGAGGCACAAAATCACTTTCACTGACTTTTTCATTAACTGTTCCCTCCTGGTGGAATGACCTGCTCAACTCAATCCGAACAGCTGAGTCCTTAACCATCTTCAAGAAAAGACTAAAAACACATATGTTCCATCTTTATTTGGCCCTCTAACTCTAGCACTTTCTATTCTATTTTAATTCTACTTTATCTATTTATCTTCTTTTTTTTATTTAAAAAAACTAACACTAGCTTACTATTTTTTTTCTATTCTATCTACTTGTTTTTTTCTTTGTGTGTGTGTGTGTGTATATATATATATATATATATACACACATTGCGACGTGCACTGCGTTAGGCTAACCGAGACTTGTCATTTACACTTACAGATTTTTGCTCTTTTGTTAGTTTTGATTGCTTCTATTGTCCTCATTTGTAAGTCGCTTTGGATAAAAGCGTCTGTTAAATTACTAAATGTAAATGTAAATGTAAATTATTTTATAGACCACAGCTGAAGTGGCATAGAGGTGTCTATGTAGCGTTGCCAAAGTTTTCCCTCTGAAAATATGTTAGCGCAAAGTATGATTTTGCAGATTTGCAGAAAGCTTGTCATATTTCTCATTAAGGGCTGGAGCCAGTCTTTACATACAGGATCTCAAACAGCTGTCTCTGAAATGCTGCTTATACTTTTTTATCTGCCATCTTGATGCCATTGAAATAATCAAATGTGTAGTGACCCGCTGTGCAGGGTGCACAGCTTGACTCGAGCATGAACATAAGGCCATGACAGGGCATGGCAACCCAACAGGCATAGTTTATCTAGTCATATAGAATATTTTAATTACATATTTTTCTTCTTTTTGGAGCATGACAATCACGGTTAGTTTCATTTCTCTATATCCAAAAAGCAGCTTTGATAATCTGCAAAATCTCACCTTAAAAATTAAGGGTTTGGAAGGAATGTTTTTTTTTTCTTAGAATGTAATCTATGAAACATAACCCAACAAAATGGCTAGTGGCTTGACAGCATTATACCCACCACAACTGATTTTCATCTGCATTTTATGAGTTGGCAGGTGTTAAATCCAAACCCTGTTTGCCATGTTTACTCCCTGGTCTGTCTATCCACTTGCATCCATTTCAGAAGTGAAGTGTTGTCTGTGCCCATGCTTAATGTGCAATAACACCCATGGAGAGTGAGAGAATACTGAAATATATAAATGGAATGTATACCTCATACGACACCAATGATCAGAAATTGTCCCAAGTATGAAAATTGTCATTGTTTAGTTTTTCATTACATTTATTTTTCCAAGAATCATGAAGCTAGTTTGCAACAGAAGTTCATAATGATCATGGCTGTCAAGCTAAAAAAAATAAAT
>NW_015557381.1:1447-1694 GCF_001515605.1 Sinocyclocheilus anshuiensis | reverse complement strand
ACATTCTGCAGTCTCAGCCCTTTGTTTGGGTATGCATCTTTTCTGAATTGTGTCAGATTTTATGTAGTAAAAAAAAATCAAATAAATAAAAAAATGATGTTTTTTCGGACATTCCACTCATTCCTATGGCCGGGTCAAAATGACCCGTGGGGGACACTTTTGTTACTTTTTTCATTACACCCTTATTACACCCACATAGAATCCTCAATTTGACTCAAATTTTTGTGTGTGTGCTCCATGCTCAAGG
>NW_015557381.1:0-162 GCF_001515605.1 Sinocyclocheilus anshuiensis | reverse complement strand
AACCTATAACAAAAGTGTCCCTCGCGGGTCAAAATGACCCGAAGGCCAAAAATGACACTAATTTTATTTTTGGTCCAGAAAGCTTATATTGGTCCATTTTTCTTTTTTTTCCCTACTTTTTTTATGTAGGTTTTTTTTATTATTATTATTTGGTGATTTTTT
>NW_015557380.1:16934-28493 GCF_001515605.1 Sinocyclocheilus anshuiensis | reverse complement strand
TTCCTCTTTGCCACTCTGATCTCCTTTTCCAGTTTGTATTTAGCCAAAATACAAAATAGACAAAATACAGACAGCACATCACATGTCCCAGATAAGACTCTGCTTACTCCCTCAGCTAAGTTCCATTACCTGCATATCTGAACTGTTTATACTTACCATCTCAACCCATCTTGATCCTCTGCCCCTCTGTAAATAAAGCCTGTTGTGAGTTACTACTGTGGTGGCTTCTGCCGCTGCTGTGGGGAATCATTCTCAAAGTCTTGGGGTTTTGTCTTCCCACAGCTCCACATCTATCATCAAATTTGCTGATGATACTGTGGTTCTGGGCCTCATTTCCAACAACAATAAGGCCGCATACTTGGATGAGGTAGAGAAACTCACATCATGGTGCCAGGATAATTGTCTCTCTATGAATGTGAGTAAAACTAAAGAGCTGATTGTGGACTTCAGGAAGAGACAGCAGCGGCCCTATACTCCTCTTATGATCAGTGGGACCCCAGTGGAGAGGGTGAGCAGCTTCAAGTACCTTGGTGTAAACATCTCCGAGGACCTGACTTGGACTTCACACATCCAAACTCAGGTTAATAAAGCCAGACAAAGACTGTACCATCTGCGACAGCTACGAAAATTCAGGGTTTCACCAGCAATCCTGAAAACTTTCTATTCAGGGGCCATAGAAAGTGTATTGACTAAGTGTATCTCAGTGTGCTATGGGAACAGCTCCAGTCAAGACTGCAAAGCCCTGCAGAGAGTTGTGCGCTTAGCTGAGCGCATCTCAGGGTCTGATCTCCCCTCTCTACAGGACATCTACCTCAAACGCTGCAAAAGCACAGCTGTTAAAATCATCAAGGACTCCAACCACCCTGGTTACTGTCTTTTCATTTTGCTGCCATCTGGTAAGCGCTTCCGTAGCCTGCACATTCTTCTCTTGTATATTCCTGCTCATCTTAATATTTATTAAGTCTACAGTATACTGTCCTGCACATGTTATTTTATTCTTTTTTTTTTTAATCTTTTTTCCATACCTATATTTATATATAATAGTTTGTATTCTTTAATAATTGCACTGTCCATGGAGCGGACCTGGCTTACATTTCACTACTGGTCATATATTCTCTATATAATTTAGAATTTAGATTTTATTATTCAGAGACCATAAAACCGAGAAAGTTCTGCAGAACAATCTATCGAGTCTGTGTCTGTACTGTCTTTTATACAGTGCTTTCCGAAGGCGTGCCCATGTTCAATACATTTCATACATATGGTTATTGTTTATCAACTCTTTTACCTCTTTTGGCTGTGTCTCCAGCCTGCCACCCAGAAGCAGACAGGATGCCCCAATTTATGTTCCATGACTAAAGAGGCCCCATCATATATTTTGTCTAATGTCAAAACAGGACGTGCAACTTTACCATATACTGTATTTTTGTAATGTCTGCACCAAGGAGGTCTCATCATATATTTTGTCTAATGTCCAAATAGAGTGTGCAGCTCCACCATATACTGTAACTCTACACATTCCATTCTCATGCAGGCCTCACACACAGGCGGATACATGATTATAACAGTAGAATAACTTGATATATAAATGGCTAGATTCACATTGATTATACTTGATTAGTTCATATTTTGACCAATAAAAATCTTCCACTTTCCCCTCTTTGAGACTTACTAAGTCTCACCCTCGATTGTCATTACGCAGTTTTATCACCAATGACTAGATTATGCAACAGCACTCTGGCGAAGTAGCAGGACCAAACCTTTCCCCCCACACTTGACTAGGAGGGAGTAAAATATCCCATCTACCTAATCCCTCATTTAAGATAAAAACAATGTTATAATCATGAGCGTGCAATTGGTTCAGCACTTGCCTGTGGTTGTCGTTGATCTTCAGCAGACACTTTGCGCATTGTAGAGGGCCATTTTGGTTACCCTCAAAAATCAATTTCCCATCATCTTGACATCTTAGAATTTCCATTTGCTTAGCTGTGGCTTTGATAACTAGTGACCTTGATATAGAAAGTACACAGTAAAATAGTAATCCTCCTATCAATACTGCAATTCCTAAAAACATTCCAAACTTGGCTAGCTATGCTCCTAACTTTAGATCAAACCAATCTCACATTTGATTATTTTTTCCAGCATTTGCTTTACCTTCCATTCTTAGGGTTTTTAATTTCATAATTACTTCACTAAATGCTCCCTCTGGAGCAGTATTATTTGGTATATAAATACAGCGTTGTTCCCCAAACATAACACATACTTTTCCTTTTTCAGTTAACAAATAATATAAAGCTATTCTATTTTGCTATGTCATTCTGCTTGTTGCATCCAATTGCTCTCCAAGAAGTGTTAAGACCTCATCAGTGTAATTAATCAATCTTTGCTGATTGTACTTTATGTAATAAATCCATTCTGTAATTTTATATTTTCTTTTTGTAATTCAAATTAATATTGATTTAAACTTTAATTTAACTTCATCTCTTGTATTAAATTCGTTAGGTATGCCTTTAGGTTGACCAACTGAATTTATATAATCTGCAGGGTCTTTTTCATCTGCTCTTTTGGTTCTAGTTTTTTTCTTCATTTGTTGTTTCCTCTTCTAGAGAGATATGACCTTTTATGTGTCAGCATAACCCTAGTACATAATCCTGACCAATTTTCTGGTAATGTTGGCAAGAGGCCTTATTCTAATTCACATGTCCATTATATGTCTGCCAATGCAATATCAGTTTCATCAAATATAGGTGCCTGCCTATATTTATATAATATAACCTGCTTTTTTTCACTAACTAATCATCTTTACATTGTGGAATTTTCCATATATTGCTTAATTTCCTTTAATTTTCCTATGTCAATAGTTACCTTCTTTTTATAACATTCAAATACTTGATCTGCCATTACTGGTATTTTTCCTTGTGGTTTTTGTATTTTTTTTATTTTTTTTTTTCCGTACTCTTGGCCATTTATGGGTTCGTATGCACTGTAATTCAGTTGCTTCTCTGTAGTTTGTTGTAGGTTGGAGACACTGGCACCAGTATGGGCAAAATGCCATTTTTTGGGTACAGTTTCTAAAGGTATTTATTTCTCTACCTCTTTCTATTAAGCATTTACCTCCCAGTTTTATTACATCTAATCCCATTTCACTAGATAGTCTTGGACATTTATTTAAGCATTGCAAAAGTACATTTCTGGCTGAAATTAATTTGTCATCTTGGTTTGTTTAGGCCTATTTAAAATGAGACTCATCTGTTTATTGTTTTTACAATTATTTTAATCTCCAAACTGTTTTAGATAGTTCTGCTTCGCTTCTTATGCTTTGTTAAATTAAAAAAAGTGTTAGGTTGTGCTCCGCTTTCCCGTACACACACAGATGGATCATGAGAGCATTTTCTGCGCTAAACCCCGTGATGAGTTTAACAACACTTGCAGCGCGGATTACAGTTCATATCTGCACCGGAGTGAGCTAGAGTTTTTATGGACATTTCATAAACTCATTAACATCTGTAAATGAAAAAAATTAAAACATAAATATTATTAGTGAATAATGCTATAAATAATACTATTAAATAAAATGCTTATTTTTCTTAAATACTTCATTTCTGGCATATTAAACTTTTTTTTTTTTTAATTAAGTTTAAGCTTACAGTAATGTGAATTGTTTTTTAATCTCAAATATTTTGGTGGGTCTTGAAATATTATACTTGTTTAGGTGGGTCGTGGAATGGAAAAGTTTGAGAACCCTTGTCTTAAACCATTCATCATGAAATATTCTACAACTTGAACTGTGTATGAGTATTGGTATAATATATAAGACTGGTCTTGCTTCAAAGCAAACTGTGCAGTTTTCCCACTTTTCTTTTTCTGCGGTGTAATTTACCCATTTATATCAATTATTTTCTTCTACCTTTTCCCATAAACATTTGAAATGCTAATTTTCTTATAACTGATATTATGATTAATATCTACAATGTGTCTATTTTATCTAGATATTTTTTTTCTTCTCGTCCAATTCTTATTCATTTTGGATTAAGTAAAATATACTGCCAGATTCAGATGAGGGTTAGAAAGTCAATTCTAGGGAAGTCTGGGTGCTGTTGTTTATCGCTTGATCTTGTAGAATTAGATGCATTAGGCATGTGATGATCATCAGATATCTTTTCACTTTTCTGCTTCTCTGACAAAAGAATGTGAACTTCTTGCTTATCTCTTTTTGAGTTGTCATCAGTTTGCACTTCATCTTGTGTTACTGGTCTCTCTGTCACTTTCTCCTGAGTTGTCTGCTTGTCGGTTTCCTTCTCTTTCCACTTCCTCTTTTCCATTTGTTGGCCCACATCTGCTCCCAAGTATTTTGATCATCTCGTTAGCAGTCCCATCACTCATTCCATCTTCACCAGGGTGACTCTTTGCGAGTCGTTGCAATGGTCTTTCCCTCGTTGGCAAGGGAGGGTCGTTACTAGCACGCCCTTCATCCCTCACTTCATGCTGTGTGGAGTTGTTGAAGCTGGTTGGCATATTTTAAGGTGAGAGATGTGGACCCAGGTGTCACTCTGCAACAGTTTTGCTGCTCAATGCAAGATTCTCCCTTGAGATCATAGCAACAATTTGCTAATTCAGTTATCTCTTTGTTTTATAAACTGAGTTCCACTATATCACTGGATAATTTCCTAGGCATATCTTGCTCCGTAGCATAGGCATTTTGACCTGGAAAACACTCAACCCACTTTTTTTATGTTAACAGTCAGAAAGACAATATTTTATCCTTTTGACACAGAATCAGCTCCATCATGATATGCTGAAAAGAAAGTTAGATGTGGGGTGGACAGAGCAAGCTTGCTTTGCTCTACCTTCCCCTGTTATACGCTGCACAAGTGTGGCACTGCTTTTCTTTCTGCCACAACAATAACCTATAGGTACTGACCAGGAAACTTAACCAAATTCATCCATGGTCATTATTTTACTGGGCATAATTTGCCCTGTGGGCCCACATATTAAAATTTGTATACAGCTGTTTTGGCAAAATGATTGATTTGCCTCAGTGTCTCATCAGACACCTTCTTTCACTTCATACAACACCATCATGCATACTTTTTCACACTCTTTCACACCCCCCTTTTTGCTAAAAACATATTTTTTCTTGAGATTTCAGCAGATTGTGAACTAAATGATTTTAGTTGTGAATGCCACAAATTCTGAGTAGGATAACATGATTTATTTATTTTTTTCTTTCGTTAGACACTACTGAGCATAGATCTGGTAGCATTCCACATAGTTTCTAGATGTCATGCAACGTCAGTCACCATAAAGTTTAGTTTAACACAGCTGTATAAACCTCTTTTTTTCATTTTTTTTTTCCATCAAAATCTAATAGATTAATTTGTTTAGAATAATAGGCCTAGGCATTGTGCACTTGAGAGAGTCAATTATAATTTCTCAAATGTCACTTTTTTTTGTCTAATTTAAAGTTTAGACAAATACTTTTATGTTATTGCTCATGAGCTACTTTGAGAAGAGGATTGGAGATCTCTGCATAATCTAGGATCCATGGCCATTAACATTTCCATCTTGTTATCCCCAGTGATGACAGCATATGAGATTTCATGATTTTGGATCTTTGGAGTGTGTGTATATATATATATATATATATATATATATAATTATTATTTTTTTATTCATATTTTATTCAATCTAGCCCTCGAGAATTGCCATTAAATAAAATGGAGTGACCAATATTTTTATTTTATCAGCCATATTCTTTTCTATTAGACATCTTGTCTACCCTTTTTTTATTTTCTTTTTCCCAAAGAGTTCAGCATTGTTGTCAATAAATTCAGTTGTACATTTCCCCCTAGTTGGTTAATGAAATAGCCTTCGTTATTCCAAATCCAGCTCCATTTTTATCTTATTGGTGAGTCAAGCACCCACTTCTGTCTGTCATAATTACTTTGTCTTTAAGACATAAGGCTGGACTGGTACCTACTGAAAAGCAGATTGAGAATGTTAGTTAAAACACATAATTCAAAGAACTGCTGTGAGACCAGTGGATAATCAAGATTAATATAGTTAATAAAATAATTAACAAAATATGAAGCAATCTCCATAGTGAGTGATCATTATATATGCAGCACCTGTGCAAGCAATGGGAAAGGATGGAAGTCCTTCTGGTTAGATCATCAGCCTGTTGAAGCTGTTTGGCTGTTGCACTGGGTCGTCAGTCTGTGATGGCACTCAAAGGCCTGATGTTGTGGTGTATGGTCTCCGTTGTTTCTCTACCTCTCCTCAGTCTGGCTTTTGATTGCTTCTGCCAGAGTTTTGCATTTCAGGATGTTCTCTTCACCCTCAGGAAAAGTCTCAAGTGAAAGATTCACCTTTTCCTGCATTAAGTCAGTCTTTCTCCATGCTGAAGTGTGCACTCCGCTTTCAGGAGGGGAGGTGAGCGTCCATCAACCCCTCCCTCTTCTTCTCTCTGCAGCTGTCTTTGCTTCTTCACCACTTTGTTAGACAGAATGCAGTTCATTGCTTCCCTTTGTCAAAGCGCTGTTCCAGAAGTCATCTGAAATTTGAACATTCAGAGACTGCATTAATCAAATTGAACCTTTGTAAACTCTGACCAAATTGTGTCTGAGCAATCTGCTCTTTATCTAATTTTCACTTTTCAACCATCTCTTTCAATGGTTCCTTAATAAAAACAATCTCATCTGGTTAAAAACAGCAGTTCCCTTATTCTATTTTTAGTAAAGCAAGTTCTTCGTTGCAGAAAAATAGCAAGCAGTTTTTTCTTTGCAAAATGCAGAAAGCAGCAGTAATCTACCTTTATTATATACTGCAATTAAACAAAAGAATCCTTCCTTTTACAAGAGTTAGGGTTACATGTGTATGGTAAACTAAAGACTTTAATCATAATTTTTCTTCTATATTTGCATTCATGATTCAGAATAATCTGGTAATGGTGAATACATTTTTCCCAAACAACATCACAGAAATACAGCAGCTAGACATAATGCTGGGTGTAAGCCCTACGCTGGCTTTGCAACGTCCAGCTTTACGATGAATATTTACACCTGTTGCACCAACTGAAACTACGATCAGGCGCAGCTACGCCCGGCGTAGACAACACACAGACACATTCTCCCGCAGTTATAGATATAGTGAAGACGAAGTTCACGCCGCAATGGCTACAACTACTAATATAGAACTGAACTGCTCAAGACATCATAACATATACGAGCTTTGATCGTATAGTGAGAGACAGTAATGTTTCCATGACCGACTATATAATCGATTTTGAACAACGCTACTCTCGGATGCGCAAGTATAAAATGGAACTTCCTGATGCAGTATTGGCTTTTAAGCTGCTGGACACTGCATGCTTGGATGTGAAAGATCGACAGTTAGCTTTAACAGCATGTGCAGATCTGACTTTTGCATCAATGAAGTCGGCACTAAAGAGAATTTTCACAGGAAACGTATCTGCTTCAACAGTAGGAATTAACCAGGAAACGGCATATATAACTGAACAGAGGCGACGGAGAGGCAAGTGGTGGCCCCAGAATGACCAACAAAAGGACACCATTACCTGGCACAAACCCTCTGGACAGATATGGCCGCAGATCAAAATGTGCAGTGTGTCAAAGTACATTCCACTGGGCCAAGGACTGCCCACACAAAGGTGAGCAAATCAAACTGACTGAAGACTGTAAAGAGACTAATGTAGAGGAGTGCAACATCCAGAATGACCAACAAAAGGACACCATTACCTGGCACAAACCCTCTGGACAGATATGGCCGCAGATCAAAATGTGCAGTGTGTCAAAGTACATTCCACTGGGCCAAGGACTGCCCACACAAAGGTGAGCAAATCAAACTGACTGAAGACTGTAAAGAAACTAATGTAGAGGAGTGCAACATTACTCTGTTTACAGAAGAATTACACTCTGAAGCAGAAATCCTTATGACTGAATGTTTTGGATCTGCAATAATAGACACTGCATGCACTCGAACTGTGTGGACAAGAATGGCTAAATCACTACATCACTGAGTTAAGTCAAAAGGAGACAACCGATTTGAGGAATTCAGAAACACAAAGCCATAGACTATTTAGGTTTGGAGATGGAAAAGTGGTCCATTCCAATAGAAAGTTGAAAATTCCTGCAAAAATTGGACCGATCAAGTGCAAAATTGAGACTGAGGTTGTCCCAGCTAACATTCCATTCCTCTTAAGCAAATTCTCCTTGAAAAGAGCAGGAACCGTATTAGACATGAAAGATGACAGAGCAGAAATGTTTAATCAACCTGTAGAACTTGAGTTTACAAGCTCTGGTCATTACTGTGTAATGGACAACGAAAGTAGCCCTAAAGACATGCAATGTAGTGAGCAGATCTTGGCAACTGCTGAAGAGGAAAGGAATGAGGATGAGAATTAAATCCTAATAATCTCTGATAAAATGAGCTCATCAGAACAACGTAACATTCTGATGAAGCTTCACAAACAATTCGGACATGCTTCTGCCGATAAATTGCAGCGACTGCTTAACAGCTCAGGAAATAAAGATACGGAATGCAGCATCATCTTGCAAAAAATTGTGAGTGAGTGTGAGGTATGCCAAAAACATAGTAATGCTAAACCAAAGCCTGCTGTTGGCCTGCCACTGGCATCGCAGTACAACGAAACTGGCTGTAGATTTGCATGAACTTGAGCCAGGCATGTGGTATCTCCATATCATTGATCAGTTTACTCGCTTTAGTGCAGGCAGCATTCTGACCACAAAGAGATCTTCTGAAATAGTGAAACATTTCCTCCATGACTGGATAAGCGTACATGGCCCACCCCAGAAACCGTTCAGCGACAATGGGGGAGAATTTAATAATGATGAGGTGAAAGATATGGCGGAAAACTTCAACATAGAAATAAAAACAACAGCTGCGTATAGTCCGTGGAGCAATGGACTTCTGGAACGACACAATCAAACACTCACTGAAATCATAATGAAAGTGAAAACTAGTAATGGTTGTGATTGGCATACTGCGATGGACTGGGCTCTTATGGCAAAGAATACTATGCAAAGTGTCCACGGCTACAGTCCTCATCAGCTAGTGTTTGGCCAGAATCCCAACTTACCATCTCTGCTGATTGATAAACCTCCAGCTCTAGATGGTACCACAAAGAGTCAGTGGGTAGCAAGACACATCTCTGCTTTACATGCATCAAGAAAGGCTTTTACGAAAGCAGAGTGCTCCGAGAGAATTCGCAGAGTGTTACGGAAGCAACGATGTCACACCGATGAGAAATATGAAATGGGTAATAAAGTGTACTACAAGAGAGTGGATTGTCCAGAGTGGAAAGGACCAGGAACGGTCATTGGTCAGAATGGAGCAGTGGTATTTGTGAGACATAGAGGGACTTGCATTAGGGTCCATCGTCTCGGACTGAGAAAAGTGAATACAGAAAGCGAGGATCAACATGCCACAAAGACTGACGTAGAAAATGACACAGACAATGAACAAGGACAGGAGTTTACTGAAAGTAACAGACAGTTGACAGAAGAAACAGAGGCTCAGGTGCAACAAGAGGTGAGGCAAATGGAGGACACAAGGGGGCAGAATGAAGCAGAACAGCACACAAGTGACAATACAGAGACATCTAGTGGTACTAACCTGGAAACTGTTGTCAGCTTACAAAAAGGGCAAATTGTAAGATACAGAGATAAAGAAAAAGGTGTTTTGTGCACAGCTAAAATCTTAGGGCGTGCAGGTAAAGCTACAGGTAAATATAAAAACTGGTTTAACCTGTTGCT
Organism: Sinocyclocheilus anshuiensis; assembly: GCF_001515605.1. NCBI lineage: Eukaryota > Metazoa > Chordata > Actinopteri > Cypriniformes > Cyprinidae > Sinocyclocheilus > Sinocyclocheilus anshuiensis. The sequence continues at coordinate 18,699 of NW_015557380.1, read as the reverse complement.
CATTGAGCCCACTAATGTAGCAGGCAGTACGGAGTCTGCTGACATGTTGAATGTTGAGAATCTTCAGATTGAATCCACTGTTACTAATGCTGACTCGATTGATGTATGTGAGGATGTGTATGTAACAAAAGATGTAACATTTGACTTTGCAAAACAGGAAGAGATAAAGAGTTGGAGAGACAACCATGTCTTTGAAGAAGTGAAGGATGAGGGACAAAAGTGCATTTCAACTAGGTGGGTTTGTACCTACAAAGAGACATTGAAGGGGTTTGTACCCAAAGCTCGTCTGGTTGCTAGAGGTTTCGAAGAACTAGAGGTGTCAGAACTCAAAAAGGACTCACCAACATGTGCTTCAGAGTCTCTTCGGCTACTTGTGGCAGTGATTTGTCAAAGACAGTGGACACTTAACTCCATGGATATAAAATCTGCATTTCTACAGGGAATGGAGCTGACCCGTGAGCTTTATATCAAGCCTCCTCCTGAGGCCAATAATGAAGGAAAACTATGGAAGCTTAAAAAGTGTGTGTATGGTTTGGCCGATGCTTCACTCTACTGGTATAATAGAGTGAAGGAGATTGTCATGAGGTCAGGAGGAACAATGTCCCAAGTAGAGCCTGCTGTGTTCTATTGGCTAGATCAGGACTGCACTGTGACTGGGGTAGTTGCTTGCCTTGTGGATGACTTCATATGGGGAGGCACACAAAGTTTCTCCACAACAGTAATACCTCATCTCAGATCCATGTTTCAAGTTGGGCGTGAGGAGTGTGACAGTTGCTTGCCATGTGGATGACTTCATATGGGGAGGCACACAAAGTTTCTCCACAACAGTAATACCTCATCTCAGATCCATGTTTCAAGTTGGGCGTGAGGAGTGTGACAGCTTCTGTTACGTGGGAATAAACTTTGAGACTGTGGACAATAAAATGCAGGTACATCAGGAAAACTACATTAAGCATATGCAGCCCATACATTTGGATCCTTCTCGAGCTGTGGAACAAGACTCTCCTCTTTGTGAGGAGGAAAAAGATCGACTAAGGTCCAAGGTAGGCCAAATTCTCTGAGCTGCAAGCCAGAGCAGGCCTGATGTAATGTTTGATGCCAGCAGCTTAGCGTCAAACATAAAAAATGCAACTGTGCAGACTATTCATGAAGCAAACAGAATAGTGTGTAAACTGAAGTCCAAAAAGGTAGTTCTGTACTTCCAATACCTGGGCAAAGACAGTGCGCTCAAGATGGTTGTATACAGTGATGCCTCATTTGGAAATCTTTCTGATGGGGGAACTCAAGGTGGGCATCTAATTGTTCTCATGGGAGAAAATGGGAAGTTCTCTCCCCTTTCCTGGCAATCAAAAAGAGTCAAGAGGATTGTGCGAAGCACTCTTGCTGGTGAAACATTGGCAATGTCAGATGGAATTGACAATGCAATATTTCTGACCACACTGTTCTCTGAGCTGACTACTGGTGACACTGAACATGCTATACCAATAATCTGTGTCACTGACAATCATTCACTTGTTGATGCACTGAAGTCCAGTTGCTGAAAAAAGACTGCGTCTGGAAATAAGCAGCATCAAATAACTTATTCAAACACAAAGGGTTGAACGAGTGCTGTGGTATAATACAAAAGAACAACTTGCAGACTGCCTTACAAAAAAGGGGGCATCACCACTGCAATTACTTAAGGCACTTAGTGAAGGACAATGGAAGCTCTATTCAAAAAAAATAAAAAAAGGCACGAGTCATGTAAAAAGGAGCTGTTAATAAT
>NW_015557380.1:5006-16862 GCF_001515605.1 Sinocyclocheilus anshuiensis | reverse complement strand
AAAAAAAAAAAAAAAAAAAAAAAAAAAGGCATGAGTCATGTTAAAAGGAGCTGTTAATAATTAACTGTTAAAACATGTTATTTTATGTTCATGTTTTGTTGTTTTACAATGAGAGCTCCTAGGGCATGTGCTGAATATTGAAATTATTTATATATATATATTATTATTTTTTTTATTTTTTTTTAAGAGGTGTCTAGCTTGCCACTGTCATGCAGAGTTTAGCTTTAATCCTAATTAAACACACCTGTACTAGTTCATTAGTTCATCAGGATTACTAAAAACTTGGGGCAAGTGTGTTGGGGCAGGTTAAGTATACATGTTAAATAAATTAAACAAATAAACATGGAAAAGTACATTACACAATGGGCTTCATTTTTGGAAACCTTGTTTGGTTAATGTTCGCGCTGCGCTGTTGTAACTGATCTGCGCCGCGCTGTCAGCTCGGTGGCGCTAGTAAACACGTCCTCTCTGCGCTGTCGAGTTGTCCCACCTGTAGGCCCTCAGACAGAGCTCCACCAGGGGGCTCATGTCCACAGTGTGGCTGTATTGCAGCACTACAACACATGTGGCAGGTTGTTACACTCACTCTCTCTCTCTCTCTCTCTCTCTCTCTCTCTCTCTCAGAGAATTGTAATTTGTCAAACAACGTCAGTTACAATCCAGAAAACACACAGAAATCAAGGGGTGACACCACAACACATCCAGTATGAATTAACACCATGTGCAAATCTGCAAAAAAATATTAAGAAAAGAAATGTAAAAAAATAGGACTTTCTATTTTGTAACGGACAAAATGTTACTTGGTTTTATTATTGTAGTTTCACTCCACTTCCTTTGTTGATTTCATAGTGTGACGTATTTGGGTCATATGTAGTACCACTAGGAGCGGTTTGAGGGCGCTATTGCCTGGAGGTAACCGGACATATAAGCCCGATCACTATAGAGTAAGTCAGTTCGTTTGGTATAGGGAAACCATTTGGTTGAACTCATGCTACCTGCTTGCTCTTTGAAAGTCCTTGAGTTTCTGCTCAGCTGTGAGTATGGTTTGGTTTATTTACCTGACAACATGTCTGTATATTGAAGTTACTGATGTCAGCCATTTGCTTTCTTTTTAGAAAGGACTTTATCTATGTCTACACTTGTCTATTCTACAAATGATTGTTTTCTTTGTGTGTAATTGACTGGATGCATCTTAAATCACCTCTGGGTACGAGGTGTTGCACACAGGACAGCAACACGCCGAACGCCAACGACACTGTGGGTTATAGGACTACTAACATTGCATCACTCTCAAATAACTTTGTGGATTAAAACGTCATCTCATCACTCATAAATTCTCGTACTTCAGCTGTACATGGAACGATAAGTTTATTTCAACACTGGTTACCACAGAAACTATGAGTGCAAAGTTGAAAGCATGTGAAGACAGAATTAACTATTGTTTGCAAAGAGAGTTAGAATGCGTTAAGCAGCTGTTCCATTCCAGAATCGACGATATGAGCCAAAGTATTGTGGATTGCTTAAAGCGTCGAGACTGACAACTAGAGCAACAATTCAAAGTCTTCAAACCTCTCATGTCTACTCCCATGCATGCCAGTACTTTGACTACTCATAAGATGTCTCAAACCTCATCCAAGATTGACCTGGTCAGAGTCAGAGATCTCAGGGAAGGGTTCTCTGGGAATGTGAAATATATGGAGTGAAACTTGCTGTCACATTCTACGTGATGAATGATGAAGACTTGGCTGTTCCTGTCATCCTGGGACTGGATTTTCTAAAAGAAGCCAAAGTAACCATTGATTTTAATTCCTCACGTATTTACTTACCTGATTCCAACTCCAGTCACCCCATTTGTTTTAATTAACTTCATGAGAATGCTGCCATCCAGTTTTATGCTGCACAGGGTGGTGTCGAATTGATCTCCAGTAAGGAAGACTTGAAGCTCATCGAACAAGCAGTGAAAAATTCTCATGCCTCACTCAAGGTAATGAATCAGTTAAAATCTCTCATGCATGACTGGTCATCAGTTTGCACTCACAAGTTAGGACGTACAAATTGCATCAAACATGAAATCAAGACAGTTGATGAACTTCCCTTGAGAAAGAGACCTTACCGAGTCTCAAGAGTCAAGAATGATTTTATTGAAGAACAAATCAAGGAACTACTTCCAACAAAAAATCATTAGATCTTCCACTTCACCATGGGCCTCACCTGTTGTGGTAGTAGATAAGAAGGATGGTGGATCTCGGTTGTGCATTGATTATCGTGGTCTTAATTCTAAAACTCACCTTGATGCATATCCGATGCCCCAGATTACAGATATACTGGATTCTTTGCAAGGAGCCAAGGTGTTTAGCACTTTAGATTTGAAGAGTGGCTACTGGCAAGTAGAGATGGATCCTGCAAGTGTGGAGAAGACTGCATTCATAACCGCATCAGGGTTATATAAATTTTTGTGTCTTCCCTTTGGCCTTAAAAATGCAGCTGCCTCTTTCCAACATTTGATGGAACAAGTTCTCAGAGAGCACAAAAACAGGTGTTGTATGGTATACATAGACGACATCATTGTGTACTCACCAGACATCCAAGCACACCTGCAACATCTCAAACAAGTATTAAATAGTCTGCACACCGCCGGTCTCCCTCTCAATCTCAAGAAATGCAAATTCATCTGTTCATCACTGGACTACTTAGGTCACACAATCACTGCTGACGGAGTCAAAGTGAATTCTGACAAGGTTGATGCGGTCAAATCATTCCCCACACCAACTTCCATAAAAGAATTACAACGGTTCCTAAGTCTTGCGACTTGGTACCATAGTTTTATTTCAGATTTCTCCACTAAAGCAGCACCCTTACATGCACTAAAGAAAAAAGGAGCTAAATGGATGTGGACCGACGAGTGCCAGAGATCGTTTGAACTCCTCAAAGATGATCTGACCAAAGCCCCTGTGTTAAATACACCCAATTTTGATTCTTCTTTTAAAGTGCAAACAGACGCCAGCGACGTTGGTTTAGGAGCAGTGCTGACACAGGAAGTGGATGGACAAGAGAAAGTAATCGCTTATGCATCCAGATTGCTGAGAGGTGCTGAGAGATCATATTCCGCATCAGAGAAGGAATGTCTAGCGGTGGTCTGGGCGGTGGAAAAATGGCATCATTATCTTGAAGGCAGATCATTTGAGGTAGTTACTGACCATGCTTCATTGGTTTGGCTTTTCCAGCACCCAAAACCTTTGTCTAGGTTGGAAAGATGGACTATCAGACTTCAAGGCTATCACTTCACAGTTCGTTACAGAAAAGGACAGTGTAATGTGGTACCTGATGTTTTGTCACGGACACATGCAGCTGAACCAACGGCCATCCTGATGCACACACCAGCTCACTTGTGACCTGCCAACGGACTTGTCGCAGATTGCTGCTGAACAGAATAAAGACCCAGAGTGCCAAGAGATCACGGTAAAAGCCAAAGATCTGGAGTGTTCCAGACTCTAAAGGAGGTCAAAGATTCTAGATTGTGGTACCTACTAGTTTGAAGGAAGCATTTTAACTTATGCCCATGACAGCCCCCTCAGTGGACATTTAGGCAAATTTAAAAGTCTAATGAGACTTCTAAAATGGCAACACTGCAAACAGTGTGGAAAATGTCAGCAGCATAAGCCCACAAACCTGAAGCCAGCAGGACAAAGCGTGCCCATCGTTGAGCCCGGATACATGCTCGGCATGGACATTATGGGACCGTTCCTACGGAGTATCCGTCAAAATGAATATCTTCTAGTTGTGGTAGACTATTTCTCTAAGTGGGTAGAGGTCTTCCCCATGAGATCTGCCAAATCTACCTCCATCGTTCGTATTCTCATCTAAGAGATATTTACAAGGTGGGGAACACCAGCCTTCATTGTTTCTGATAGAGGCACTCAATTCACCTCAAACCTCCTGGATCAGTTATGCAAGCAGTGGCAGGTAACCCAAAAACTCACTACTGCTTATCCACAATCAAACCTGACTGAACGCATCAATCGAAATCTAAAAACCATGATTGCATCATATGTTGACAATAATCACCGTACTTGGGAACAATGGATCTGCGAATTTAGATTTGCTTTGAATGCAGCATGGCATGAAAGCACAGGGTTTTCACCCGCTGAAGTAGCCCTTGGACATCAATTGAAAGGACCACTACAAAGAGCTCTACAGAATCCGCGAGATCCAGATCAACCAAGCTACAGTACCATTGATCGCCAGAAACTACTGTACAAATCTGTCAGAGAAAATGTTGAGAAAGCACAAGCTAAACAGAAAAAGTAGTACAACCTCAAGAGAAGAACCCAAAACTTCCAGGAGGGTGATATAGTTTGGGTGCGTACTCATCCTCTATCTCGTGCAGATGATGATTTCATGGCAAAAATTTCCCCAAAATGGCGAGGGCCAGCTAAAGTAGTCAAGAAGCTAGGTCCAGTAAATTACAAGGTGTCAATGTTGTCTGATCCTACCCAGATTGACAGTTACCATACCCAAAACTTCAAAATTTGCCATGTGTCAAATTTTGACACCAAAGGGAGGGGTATGTAACGGACAAAACGTTACTTGGTTTTATTATTGTAGTTTCGCTCCACTTTTCTTGTTGATTTCATAGTGTGATGTATTTGGGTCATATGTAGTACCACTAGGAGCGGCTTGAGGGCGCTATTGCCTGGCGGTAACCGGACATTTAAGCCCGATAACCATAGAGTAAGTCAGTTCGTTTGGTATAGGGAAACCATTTGGTTGAACTCATGCTACCTGCTTGCTCTTTGAAAGTCCTTGGTTGAGAACTCTTTGAGTTTCTGCTCAGCTGTGAGTATGGTTTGGTTTATTTACCTGACAAAATGTCTGTATATTGAAGTTACTGATGTCAGCCATTTGCTTTCTTTTTAGAAAGGACTTTATTTATCTATGTCTACACTTGTCTATTCTACAAATGATTGCTTTCTTCGTGTGTAATTGACTGGATGCATCTTAAATCACCTCTGGGTACGAGGTGTGGATTCATCCAACGCGGCACACAGGACAGCAACACGCCGAACGCTAACGACACTGTGGGTTATAGGACTACTAACATTGCATCACTCTCAAATAACTTTGTGGATTAAAACATCATCTCATCACTCATCAATTCTCGTACTTCAGCTGTACATGGAACGATAAGTTTATTTCAACTCATTGACTCAGTTAAAAAACAAAGTGCATTTAAGTTGATTATGGTTTATTCATTGGGTTTTGCACCTGTGTATATATACACTTGTGGGAAGAATAAATGAGGATTCAAAGATCATTTGTGTTGTGAAGACTATTTTAATCGGTACATGTTAAAAATCTGTTGAACCCCTCAGAGTAAGAGCTTTAAAGAAACGAGGTGCTACAACACATACACAAACCCCACCCCACAAGCTCACAAAAACTGAGACGGCAAGTTGTTGTCTGTTAGATCATTTGTAATATTAATAATAATAAAAAGATTGTGAGAACTTTGCATCATTTAAAAAAAACACCATCTGAGAACAGTGTCGTTTTTACCGAGCAAACCGCAAAACAGCGAGAAAAACCGTGGCAGCTGCCGTGGCATCTGGGGACCTGCCGCTGCCAGAGAGAAGCACATGATATCTTACTGTATTATATCTCAATTCTGGGCAAATAAGTGTAAAGCAGTCTGAAAGCGCATTCTCTGTTGGTCCTGAAATTACAGTAATCATAGCAATATACACACACTTTCTCAAACCGAGCTTTACAAACAAACACAGACAGGAATCGACACCTGCTCGCTATCTGGCTACACTTTTACTCTTTTACACTTTTACTCACAACTCACTTTAAACCAGCATCGAGAGCTTTTAATAACTTCCGCTTGCGATTTAATGCGCATTTGGCTGATTCGCCTTGTTGAAATATTATGAATGGTAATATGAGTGACAGATGAATCGGCTTCATTTACTGAAACCAAAGGCCCTTTGAAGGAGTCGCTCTGAAAACCCGATCAGCGACACAAACACACTTCAGTAAACACCGTAAACCATCCGGCGATCACACGATTATTCTGAGCTAACACTCTTCTTACCAGTCTCTCTACTGGCTTACTTGGTTGTGGTCCTGGCTAACGCAATGTTGCTGATAGCCGGATTTCTCACAGCTATCACCAACATGTCAAAGGTTTTGGAACTTGTGTCGAATTTGGTTCTCTTTACTACTTTTGAATTACCTTCCAAAATGGAATTTGGATACCTGTCTAGCGAACTCAGGGCACTGGATGGGCACTCACGCCTCGACTCTGCGACATACAAGCACTGCCGCTCGCTCGGGATCAGCCGACATCCGCGTTACATACATCGGTCAGTCAGAAGGATTTTTAACCTTCAGCAGCCAAAACCTACTGCTATTCCGAGCATCTGGTCTAGTAACAGAGCTTTGGTTAAATCAAAACGTCTACCAAGTGACTGTCAACTATCGCGATTGCTTGTCTATGTAAAAAAAAGTCTGAGCCAAACGTCAACTTCACCGGCAACATAGGAGTACTGCATAACCACTTTGCTCTGCTGAACTGTCGCTCCATCTCGGACAAGGGCCCCTATCTCAACGAAATAATTGCATATACCGACTTGGACATGTTATTTCTTACTGAGACCTGGCAAACACCTGATGATTTCATCCATCTTAATCTGCTTACACCGAATGGATATCAGTACTTGTCCAAGCCGCATGTATCTGGTAAAGGGGGTGGCCTTTCGGTCATCTGTCGTAACTCTATAACACTCACTCAGATGGATTTTCATTGTACTAAGACTTTTGAATACATGGTTCTGAAGGTTGGCTCAAATCGTTCCCTCACAATTATTTTGATTTATAGACCACCCAAACAGCAAAACGACTTTTTCTCTGAACTCAGTGAACTATTAACGCTTGCTTGTGCATCATCAGCCCAGGTCATCTTACTTGGTGACTTTAACATCCATGTTGATACACACTGTTTTAATAGTACTCAACTAATGACTGTCCTGGACTGCTTCGATCTTTATCAGAACGTCAACTTCTCTACTCACACTCATGGTCATACGCTTGACTTAGTCTGTACATCTGGTTTGAACAATATCTCCATTAGTGGTCTGGCTACTCCTATTTCTGATCATAAGCTGATTACTTTTGACTTTACACTAACTTATCCAGCCAAATGTACTGACAACATAACCATTTCTTATCGTAAGTTCAATGCTATCAATGTTGATACATTTACTGCCTCTATTGCTTCATCTATTATTTCTGATGTTTTCAATTTTACCTGTCCATTTAGCTACATGCTATGAAAGCAAGAGGCAGGCAACTTGAACGCCTTTTTAGGAAAACAGGTTTAACTGTACACTTTCAGGCATTTTCAGATCATGTTAAGCACTATAAAACTGCCTTGAACGCAGCTTACTCTTCCTATATTTCCAAAATTATTAACAACGCAAACAATAGGCCTAAATCACTTTTTAGCACGGTCAATAGGCTTGTTCAAGCTCCAATGCATAATGCCTTTCAACGAGAATCTGATAATTTATGCTGTTCTTTTTTACGCCATTTTCAGGGTAAGCTGGACGCATTATGTGGGACATTTGGTGCAGAACTGACCACTTCTACTTGTGAGCTAGCTCTGTCTATTCAAACGCTCGATAAGTTCTCCTTGTCTAATCCCACCTCAATTAGTGAAATAATATTGAAATCCACTTCTTCTTCCTGCCGGGCTGACCCTGCACCAACATTCCTTTTGAAACACTGCACCTCTGTCATTTCTGCTCCAATTTCACATCTTGTAAACATGTCTCTTACTTCTGCCACTTTTCCAGTTTCACTTAAAACTGCTGCGGTTACTCCTATTCTTAAAAAGCCCTCTCTGCTATGGCTCCCAAACTTTGGAACACATTGCCCCTGGCTCTCCGGACAATAACCACACTCCACGAATTTAAGTCTAAACTCAAAACCTATATGTTCCACCAATATTGCCTGTTATAATGTGTGTTTTTTTGTTTTTTTTATTATGATATTGTATTATTACTGTGGTATGCAACTGCAACCACATGTTCTGGACTTGGAACAAGTCTTGTCCATGTATGTAGGAATGTATTTGCTTCTGTCATTGTGCAGTGTCCTTGAGCTTGGGAAAGGCGCTATATAAATTAAACTTATTATTATTATTCTAACACCACTAAAGAGAGAAATGTTACACAGGCATACTGTTCACCATTTTTTAACGCTTTATAATGACTCGGACACCCAACACATAAATCTAGCAGCTCTGTTTCCAAGCGCAGCACTCACTCACCTCAGCCGGCCGCCATCTTGCCGGATCCACTTAAGAACCCAGAGTGCCCGCGGAATGCGCTTTTATACCTGTGCTGCGGGGCATCATGGGAAATGGGAGAAACCTAACGTGCGTGAAAAAACATTTGCAATTGGCATGTAAAATGTGTTATGTTTTATTTAAAATAAATCTATCAAATATATCAAATGCAAGTAAAAATACTATTAAATATAAAGTGGTCGAAACAAATAAGGTTTGTTCTTGGTTGGAGGAATCGTTGTGCACATGCGCGAAAATATACATGGTGTATTTTTCAAATTTTGACTCGAAATGAGTCTAAATAGCTGTTGCCTTTCTCACACGTTCCCAGCAAATACTAATAATAATATTAGGCGATGTCATTACCGAGACCTTGTTAAAACATCATGTAATGACTTTGTTTTGAAATGACCCCCTGTAGAAATACACTTTCACCGTGTGTTCCTTTGAACTGCTCCACGGAGACTCATGCCAGCACTGAATGAAGTTTCCACCTTTATAGGTTTGTTTTACATCGATTAATCTTTATGAAATCATGTGTAAATCAAAACACAAGGTCAGTGGACTCCACAGAATTTTCAGAGGCATGAGTCTAGATATGTTTTGGTAATATTATGCCAGAACTTAAACTGAATCTGGAATGATATTTGGTAAGAGCAGATGTAATGCTGGAGTGTTTTGAGCTGCACTGTTTGCAGGTTTCTCCAGCTGAAGATGTGGATCTGTGCTGCTGCAATGCTCTGTGAAGGGACTGTTGAGCGCCTGTGCCTTTATTCTGCAGAGAACACACACACACACATGTGCTTTACTGCAGTTTAATCATAGAGAAATGCTTTAGGAGCTGCAAACTTGTAGGTTTTTTTACTGTCTTTCCCACAAACAGTTACACTTCTCAAATTCTTCATTGCAGGTTAGGGCTGCATGATATTGAAGAAAAATGTGATATGCAGTAGCTCAATAAATAATGCCATGTGTGATACAATGTGTAAAATCAATTTAAATTCTATTAAAGTATATTTAAAAACTAAAAATAAAACGGCATGTTTCACATTCTCTCTTAGTGAAGAAAGCATCCTTCCTTACAGCTTCTGGACGTCAGCAGCAGTGTTTTACTGTAGCACTACTTTAAGAGTTATTCTTACATTAATAATGTTATCATCAGTGTTATTGGACAGACCCGGCTCAGGTCATGATTCCAGATGGAGACATTCACAATGATCCAGGAACACTTTGAAAACCCCTGATCTAAAACAAACTAAATCTAATACCAGCACATCTTTGCTCCGTTTGGTAATATATATACTGTATATAGTTAACCCAACCTGAAAACTTAACTTCAAGATCATCCTGGTAAACAAAAGCACCTCAGACTTGGGCTGGGTAATTTCTTTTTTTTTATTGTACTGTACTGTTGTTAAAATGAGAAAAAAAGATGTAAGTTACTTATAATAGGACTAATAAAATAAAACGAATATACAAATGAAATAAGCAATGCTTTAGGTCTTCCAGGTTTACGTTACGTTAACAGAAATTGAATATTCAAGAGTAAATCGCTGCTTGAGCAATTTCAGCATTAATGCAATGTTGCACGGCTGCAGCGTGTGCTTGGATGTAAATGGCAGAAATGAGAAGTAAGCTGTGTGTATTGTGTTGAGGGATTCAAACAGGCACATTATCAGTGAGGTTAATGGAAACAGGAGGCAGAGCTGCACACTTTTATTGACTGATGTGTTGATGTTAATCTGTTTTAGAGCGTTACACAGTCAGCTGGCGTCACTGATCTGACAATCCCTCATCAGTCCGGCACGCTTCTGTGAGGATCTCCAGCCGTCCTCTGTATTCATCGCTGACCGCAGCAAACGCTTCCTCAGGCGCACAGACGGCGTCACTGATCTGACAATCCCTCATCAGTCCGGCACGCTTCTGTGAGGATCTCCAGCCGTCCTCTGTATTCATCGCTGACCGCAGCAAACGCAGATGGCATGGATCGTTAGGAGCACACTTATGCAAGCCGTGGTAAGTCATCCTAATAAAAACATTCACAGGTGTCAGTATATAGTGAGAAATTATGCATTTTATTTGTGAATATAGTCAATCTTTGCTCTAGAGAAATTGATGCTGTTGTCTGCTGGGCTGCTCTGATACAATAAGACAATAAACTATAGCTTCTATATGAATAAATCCTAGCGTAAGAAAAATGTTTTAGCTATTTCAGCTGTAGGAGAGATCAAGTTTTCACTAGGTTATTATTTAGGTTATGTCGCATAAGCCTCAGCCACTCCTGACAGCAAAATGGAAATATTTGCATGACTTTCTAACAGTTACAGATGAAGAATATACCTGTGACATGTCAGTTATGCACTGGGAAAAACGCGTCTCAGATGCATTAAACAGCACGAATATATTCGCTGTTTGTCATGGTGGATCGATTTGATCCATGATCGACATTAATGGCTGCTTAAGAATAAGCGTGCACATCAAATTATCTTGACTCACTGAACCTGGGTCAAATTAGTGAGACTGTGTGAACAAATTGTCATTTATGGAACTTCTTTATCCCCGATTGATGTGCTAGGTTATTTAAAGTCAGACTTTAATCCCTGCTTTTCTTCGTGTCTTTTATGAAACCGACCCCAGAATGAAGACAATACAATCGTGAAGTGACAAGTGCATAAATCCCAACTTCCAAATCTTTACCTGAAAGATGCTTCAACTTTGCAATAGATCTCAAATGGAAGACGTCTCCTCTAACGACAGCACCAATTTGTTTATTAAAAAAATAGTGAAGAGACAAAGATCACTCCAAGGTCTTTAATTTGTTTATGTGCACTGGACCTGGGCTTCCAGAGCAGAGTAGGAATTTGCAGTGCAAACTGCAATTAACACCTCAATTTTATCCTCATTTAGCTGCCAAATCTAATGTCATCCATTTCTTCAATAACTCAATTCAATAACACATAGAATGAAACAGTGGTGCCAAGCTTTACTGGAAGTTAACTGTAAATCATCCGCACAAGTGATATTAAATGTATTTTTTGCTAAATGAGAGCGAAGGGAAGCACAAAGGGGAAACAATAAAGGTCCCAAAATGGACCCCTGAAGCACACCATACAAGACAGGTGCAGATGATGAGGAAAAATCTCCTAAATTTATAGAAAAAAGCCCTATTCTCAAGATAAGAAGCAAACCACTGTAATGCAGTGCCTTGGATATACATTCAAGTCATTTAAGAAAAATGTCAGTGATATAAAATGCCACGCTCAGGTCCAACAAAACCAGCACAACACAAAAGCTTGAATCCAGTAGGGGTGCTCCGATCAGGAGCCTCATGCGGCTTGCCAAGCTTTAATGTGTGGCTCGCATGGCAGATGGCAGTAAATAATGCGATGATATGATCAATACAGATATTTAATAAAAACATTAAAAACAAGCAGGGCTAAATCTATGCCATTAAAAAAAAAACACCGTGTCTACACTGGACGCGAGCGTCGTGGTGCGACACGACA
>NW_015557380.1:3960-4923 GCF_001515605.1 Sinocyclocheilus anshuiensis | reverse complement strand
AATTTACTGTATAACGCGGAATGTCACGGAATTTGTCAAAGTTTGGGTGAATAAATCAAAAGTAGGTCATTGCACTTAACCCTTATGTGGTGTTCGGGTCCTTTTTGCTCTGAAAAAAATATTTTTCCCGAAAATACTAGTTATATGTATATATCATATGTCATATGTTATCGCATTGGACTGAGATTTTGTGACTTTGTTCACAAAGAGTATAACTACTTCTAAAAAATTTTTTTATCATTTTCATACTTTTCTGGGGGAGATTTTTCACCTTGTTACACCCGTGATGTTACAGAGCAAAAAGGACCCGGCCTCAAACAAATGCTTATAAATCACTCATTATGCTATATTATCAACAAAGATTGGATTCAAACACACGAGAACTGGCTTCACCCTGCTTCAAAATAATCTTTCTTTCATCTTCTTTCTTTCATCACACCTTCTAGACAAAATATTATGACAATAGGTATTGAGGCTTTCATGTTCTCACAAAGCAGACAAAAGTTTACTAATAAATGCTTTAGCACAAAGACAGAGCATATAAATATTGTTGAACCATGAAATGTTCTCGATATGGCAGTGCTGTTTTTTCATGTCACAATGGTCAGATTTGTTGTAGCATGACATTGTCTCTGTATGACAGTGTCGGTGTTCTTTTTTTGTGACAGTATAAATATTGGTTTGTTGTTCCATGAAATGTAACTCTATATCCAATATATAAGAATCTTAAAGGGATAGTTCACCCAAAAATGAAAATTCTGTCATTAATTACTCACCCTCGTGTCGTTCCAAATCCATAAGACCCCCGTTCATCTTCGGAACACAAATTAAGATATTTTTGATTAATTCTGAGAGCTCTTTGACCCTCCCACAGACAGCAATGTAATTACCACGATCAAGGTGCAGATACGTAGCAAGGAGATCGGTAAAATAATCCATGTGACATCAGGGGTTCAACCGTAA
>NW_015557380.1:3433-3890 GCF_001515605.1 Sinocyclocheilus anshuiensis | reverse complement strand
TTTGTACGCCAAGAAAACAAAAATAACGTTTTTTTCAACAATTTGTCTCTGTGTCACCGTAGCATCATTTTGGAGAATATCCACTGAACGCAAACTGCGTATGCTATTCTGTGTCAGCTGCGTCACGCAGATACATTGTTTTCGTTCAAATCAAAGCGTAAACAACGTAGACATCATATCCGCGTGACGCAGCTGACACAGAATAGCATTACCTATCTTTTCTTCCCCTTCGAGGCTGACGCTCAGGGATAAGCATCGTGACCGTCCAAGTCTTCTGCAGCAGCACATTTCCAGTCCTGCCCACCAGACATCACCACAATATCCAAACCGAGAACTACAGTTTGAATCCAATGCAGAGTTCGTTCACCTTGGTGATGAAGTTGATGGATACCAGAGCGATAGATCAGATGCTAGCTCCCTAAAGTTACAAAGGATCTCAGAGGACACTTTAAAGCTT
>NW_015557380.1:0-3366 GCF_001515605.1 Sinocyclocheilus anshuiensis | reverse complement strand
TAAACCACCAGGACATCTTTATCCTGAACAACACAGGATGGCTTCCTATAATGTGTCACCTCCTGTGGCATCTGTGGATCTGACAGAGAAATATTACCAAGGTCCATCCCCCACCATTCCTTACTTCCGTACCAAAGATCCAAGTGAGTTTGCTCGATTAAAAATAGCCTTGGACAATCTTCTGCCACCTGATAGTACTGAGATGTTCAAATATCAAGTACTGGTTGACCACCTGAAATTAGACGATGCTTGTCTAATAGCAGACTTCTTCTTGCACTCCCCTACACCTTACCGAGACACCATGTTGGCCCTCATTGAGCGGTTCGGTCAGCCCCACCAGGTAGCATTAAGACGGATTGCCACTATTCTTGATTCACCTGATATAAGCCGCAATGACCCCTCAGCCTTTGAGAAGTTCTCTCTTCAAGTGCAGTCTCTAGTCGGTCTGCTTAAGACTTTAGGCCAGGCAGGGAGCATTGAGTTGCATTGTGGGTCGCATGTTGCACGCATCCTCAATAAGCTGCCACCTGAAAGACGGGCCGATTTCCGCCGCCACATGTTACATCGGCCTGGGGTGACATACTCATTGGTAGATCTGGCAGAATGGCTGAAATATGAGTCTTGGTGCCAAAGCTATGATGATCAAACTGCCAAGGGAGAAAGCCAAGCCAAACGAGATTCCAGAGTAGCTCCACGAACATGCCGAACCACTGCCACTGTACTGACTGGGTCTGGAAATAGTGCTGATGTGAGAGCCACTGCGTATTCTCCTGCCAACGTTGATGAGAAAGCTAAAGGTAGGCCCATGGTATATTGCTTACTGTCAGAACTCCGAACATGCTTTCAGTCAGTGCCCCAAAATTCCAACCCTCACCAAAGATCAGCTCTCAGAGTGGATACGAGCCAATAGGAGATGCTGGCGTTGTGGTCTTGGCCATCAAGCTGCCCATTGTGGTCTAAAGAAACCATGTCCACTTTGTCTCTACATATCCCTTCCCCCCAGCACCACAGAACTGTTCAAGAATGTTAATAGGCTGTGGCAAGTGGATGTTTTGCCCTTTCAGAATGAAAGGGAGTGCACAAGGTCAAAGCAGGACCAAAGGGCTGTTGAACTACTGGAAGCCAAAACAGTTCGCGTAGAGGTGGATCGAATATGCCGGTATGCAACACCCTTATTACGAAAAAGTGACATGCCCCATCTTCACACAACACTATGGAAGCAGTCATGCCACGCTTACGAAGTACTGAGAGAAAACTTGCCAGAGACCCGCAACAAGCTGATGCTTATTCCTCCGAAATCCAGAAATTGGTTCAGTCAGGAGCAATCAGAAGGCTCAGTCCAGAAGAAAGAGAAGGAGATGGTGAGTGCTGGTTTATTCCACATCACATGGTGTGCCATAATAGCAAGAATCGTGTGGTGTTTGATTGCTCCTTTCAGTTTAATGGTCTCAGCTTAAATGATTCACTCCTCGCTGGCCCCACCTTAGGTTCATCTCTCCTGGGGGTCTTACTCAGATTCCGTGAGCATGCAGTCGCCATCAGTGCAGATATCCGGGGCATGTTTCACCAGGTCCGCCTTCTTCCCGAAGATAGACCCCTTCTTCGGTTTATCTGGCGTGACTCCAAGGAAAAGGGGACCCCTGATGTCTTTGAATGGCAAGTTCTGCCATTCGGGACAACGTGTAGCCCCTGCTGTGCGACCTTTGCCTTACAGCGGCACGTAAGAGACCATAGCCAACCGGTGAGGTTCTTGAGGTTCTCCATAGAGCGATGCTTTTATGTTGACAATTGCTTGCAGAGCTTGCCATCACCTAAGCAATTTCCATAGAGCGATGCTTTTATGTTGACAATTGCTTGCAGAGCTTGCCATCACCAGAGGAGGCTAAGCAATTAGTTGACAATCTGAGGGGGCTATTAGCTGAAGGAGGCTTTGAATTGAGGCAATGGGCCAGCAATATGCCAGTTGTCATTAACCATCTTCCACCTGAAGCCAGATCGGATGGGTTTGAACTCTGGCTAGCCCATGAAAAGACTGATGGTCCACATTGCACATTGGGCCTTAGTTGGAATTACCCAGCAGATGTCCTGACTTACCGTCACCGGCCCATGGTGCTCCCAGCTCCCACCATGAGGATTATTTATAAAGTTTTAGCAAGCCAGTACGACCCCTTAGGATATATCCTCCCATATACTACGAGGGCTAAGGTACTGGTCCAACAACTTTGGAACAAGCAGCACAGCTGGGATGATACCCAACTTCCCCAAGCCTTAGTCCAGAGCTGGAACAAATGGGAAGGTGAGCTGCAGTTTCTTCACAAGATCAGTTTCCCAAGGTCATATATACCAGCATCAGTAGATCAAACCAGATCTATTACAGACCTTCATGTGTTTAGCGATGCCTCAGAGAGTGCATATGGAGCAGTTGCCTACCTGCGCACTGAAGATCAGCTGGGTAAGATCCATCTGTCATTCGTACTGGCACGATCTAGAGTAGCGCCAAAAAGAGTCCTGTCAATACCGCGCTTGGAGCTATGTGCTGCGGTAATTGGTGCACAGCTAAAAACCCAGTTGCAGAAAGAGTTAACATTTCCACTTCGCCACGCAGTTCTCTGGACAGACTCCACTACAGTGCCAACTGGGTTTTTAGCTGTGCACCAATTACCGCAGCACAGAGCTCCAAGCGGGGTATTGACAGGACTCTTTTTGGCGCTACTCTAGAGCGTGCCAGTACGAATGACAGATGGATCTTACCCAGCTGATCTTCAGTGCGCAGGTAGGCGACTGCTCCATATGCACTCTCTGAAGCATCACTGAACACATGAAGGTCTGTAATAGATCTCGTTTGATCTACTGAAGCTGGTACATATGATCTTGGGAAACTGATCTTGATTCCTGCTTCTTTCCTCAGAGAACTGGCCAACAAACCCTACAGAGTGCCCCGAGATCGACAAGTCTGAGCTCAAGAAATCGGCATTCTGTGGAGTTGTAGCTGTAGACAGACAATTTGGCAGTGAGTACAAGACCTGGACAGAACTGGTGAAGGCCATTGCACAGGAGCTACATGGGGCGGCTGGAGAATCAGGAGAACCTACAGCAAACACTTACCAAACAGCAGAGACATACATACTCCAGAAGGTGCAAAGTGAGAGTTTCCCTGGTGAATTACAATGGTTGAAATCAGGCAAGGCTCTTCAACATAATAGCCGCTTACTCACCTTAACTCCAGAATATGACACATCCACCAATCTAATCCGGGTTGGTGGTAGGTTAAGACATGCAGAGACCTTAAATCCCAACCTGAAACATCCAGTCGTACTAGATTCTAGACATCCAGCTGTGAAATTACTTCAAGATTTTGATGAAAGA
>NW_015557379.1:3342991-3351518 GCF_001515605.1 Sinocyclocheilus anshuiensis | reverse complement strand
ACACGTGAGGAAAAAATAAACGATCAGTTGTGGGACTATATTCTGCCATAAATCGAACACCATTCATTGCTGAACTTTCTACCGTCTGTTGCTGGAAATTAAATTACTGGTTGTTATGTCCCGATCTCAATAAAGTTTACACACGCTTTTGGTCCATGAATTAGATCTTGCTCGGGATGTGCACTGTCTCTTTGATGAATAGAAAGTTCAAAAGAACATTTATTTGAAATAGAAATCTTTTGTAGCCTTATAAATCAGTTTTGAACTACTTAATGTATCCTTGCTGAATAAAACATGTTTTATTGATCCCAAACTTTTGAATGGTAGTGTATATGCTTATTTGCACAGTACTACTTTGTGTCTCCCCCTTGTCTAATTCAAAATCTACCAATTAATTTAATTGAGCAATTTTATTTAGGTCTCTTCTGCTATAATTAAATTGCGTTGTATTGTTAATAAAGACATTATATTTCCCCTAGAATTTCCCATATCAGCCAATGCGAAACCCATTTCAGTCTTTCATTAGTGTCTTGTAGGCCCCAGTGCAATGTGCTGACCCTCTGTTTCCTTCTGTGGTGCCACCAAACCGCGCACATGAGCATCTCCCCTGCTATGATTAGCAGCCCTGAAAGCTTATATACACACGGTCCTCCTCAGCCAGTGGCGTACGGCCAGAGGAACAAACATGAAAGGGAGGAAATGCCAGGAGCGTTTTTAGCAGGGTCACAGTGACGACTCGAGCTAATCGTGCTCATTAGCCTGATGGTTGTAGTAGGTATCTGTGTATCTGCTGTAGGTACCACTGAAAAGCTTCGAGTGGGATGTTTGAGGTCTGGCGTGTCATTCGTGTGGTTTATGGACGTCGTTTGGTGGAAGCAGCACAGGAAGGAGCCGGCCGGCCCTGTGACCACTCTTAAAACCTCTAATTTGGACAATTTAACTGAGAGAATAGTTTCCATGTCTGTTTGTATGAACTCGCCTTTAAAGTTCAAAGTTGCACAGACTGAAGTTTGATAAGAAGTCTTTACATTGTAATCTTTTAGCGATTTAGATGATCTAACTACTTTTGCCCACCATCCACCGCCCAGTTTGACCAGCCACATTTTTATTGGAAGATTATTATATTATATTATATTATATTATATTTTAGATATTTTATATTTGTATTCATTTTAGTAATTTTATGTGATTTTTGTATTATATTTTTATTTTAGTTTTAGTTTTAGTTTGGATTCAATTTTATTTATTTTATTTACTTGTAGTAATTTTAGTGCTTTAACTTAAACAAACAAATCAAACATTAGAAATGTTCCTTTGGCAGCAAGTTTATTCGTGTTTAATGCTTATTCAGTGTTTTCAGCTTTACTACAGTTAACAAAAATGTTACGATAAAAACCCTGGTTTATATAAATTTGCAAAATGTGCAACAACAACTTTTAGTGGATCGAAAATGTACCCAATTTAAATTTACATTGGCTTTAAAAGTGAATTTGAATCACTTTGATTAGTATCCTAGTTCACTGACTCAAAAAATTAATCAAACACATACCGATGTCTTTTCCATTTGAATGGCTTCATTCATGTCTATATGTAAATATGTTTATCCTGCCACAGATTTAGCTGACTAGTCCGTGTTTTCAAACTGACATTGATATGCTGCCCTGCATGACAAAAGTTTAACTATTTATAACTTAACATGGCGTCTTTAAAACGTGTCTTGTCATGAGACTCTGAATAACAGTGAGACATGCTGTAATGGCTAAAGACGTCCATCTAGTTCAAAAAATACATAGTCAAGCACTTAAGAAATGCCTCAGATGAGCACAGTATTTTTTGTGAACACCACCCTCACATATTTATACTAGAAGCAAGAAGCACAAGTAGATTGTCTCATTATAACCGCTGATGGTCTGGGTCCACACGTTCATCCATCTATAAAGCAAAACTGCACAAAAATGCCTGGCTGCTGTTCATTTCACACATGTTTAGAGGACAGAGTTTGTCGGACTCTGTGTTCTTGCTCTGTAATCCCAGACAGTGTGTCAAGGTTGTGTGTGATATGCTGTGACTTGTATTAAGAATCAGCCCGAGGGACTTCCACCAGTTGTGGTTTCTCACTCTTAAATGTGACAGTGGTTATTCTTTAACAGAAAGAGAAACTGCTGTATCACTGTAACTTTCCTTTTTCTTGCTGCCCTACAGTCACTTCTCAAATCCCAGTGAGGAACAAATACCCTGTCCATCTCTCGGGGTGTGTGGTGACTCACTCCAGACACAGTAGCTTTCTCCTTTCATTGTTGCTAGGAGTATGAGACCCCCTGACAACGCCGGTTAGACGTCTTTATGTACACAGTGGCTACAGGCAGTTTTAATGAAATCCCAAAAAAGTGAGACGCCGCAGAGTGAGAACAATAGCTCCAACTCTGAAAATGTCATGCATTCGGAGCCGTTCTCTATGGCTTTCTTTAGACCTGACTACTTCGGGAGCCTTCAGGATATTGTTAAATAATAATAATTACATTTTGGGGGGCATTTTTTAAAAGAAATTCTGCAAGGATTCATTAAATCAATCAAAAGTAAAAAAGAAAAAAAAAATCTATTCATCAAAGAATTCTTCAGAAAAGGACAGTTTACAGAAAATATTAAACAGCACAACTGTTTTCAACATTGATAATTTTCACTGAAGTAATGGCTGGAAATTCAACTTTCCAATCACAGGAATAAAATACATTTTAAAATATATAAAAAAAAAAAAAACAGTAATTTGACATGTATGAAAATAAAAATATAATGCATTATATTTTTAACAAAAAAAATAAGAATTGAAAGTAAAAAATCCAATACACATTAAACTTTCATTACAATAATATTTCCTCACAATCTCTGTGCCATTTGGATTTATTGGATTGTGTGGATTTGTTATTCCGTTAGTTAGCTAACATGTCAGTTTAAAGTCCCTGTAAAGTCAATATTAAGTATGTGTTCTGAGTAGGGTTGCAAAAAGTTGGAAAATTTCCAGTAAATTTTGGAAGTATTCCAGAAATTGGAAATTTTCCACCCCTTTGAAACCTTAGTTCTGAGTTTGTCACACCACAGAAAAATTTATTATTAACCACTCAGCCAAATTTGAATGATAAAAAAATCCGCTAAGTAAGTACATAAAATAAGTTATCAAAATCTCGAAAAAATGGGCAGTATCCTCAGCTCTCAGATGCTGGGGGCGTGTCCGTTGTCTGTGCTGAAACCACGCCCACTCTCGGGAAAGCTGCCGCCTCTTAACTGTCAAATACCGCTATAGCCTGAATGGATGCTCCTAGCAGCTTAATTGGATTTACAATATTTGCCCATACATATTTGCTCCGGTGCGTCATTGACGGTTATTATAGTGTTAGGGGAGGGCCATGATCAGTGGCTCCAGTGCGCCATCGAGCCACTGTTTTAGCCCCGCCCAGAAAATCCTGAACACAGAATTGGTGAAAAACTGTTTAACGGTCTAACTCCACTATTCAGTACTACAGAATTCACAGTCTTTGTAATGTGTTTCAGTTAATACATTTGTAATATTTATAATGCGTTTAGAAACTATTCTCAGAATTGACTTTACAGGGACTTTAACTAATTGTAGCTCGAACAGGAAGATTCTGTTGTGTTCACCTGAATGAGAAAACTATAGAAAATCCATGACATCTCTTGCGGCATCACTCAAAATGCTATGCATACTAATATTGCACTGAAGTGTTTCATAATGCAGCGACAAGTGAAAACAAGCTTGGGAAAAAAAACCCTGTCTGTCTCCTCATTCATGTCCCTCTCTGTCCATCTTTCTCTCTCTTCACCCTCGAGCAGCCAGGAGCTATGGTCGCAGAAGAGGTAACCTGTCACCTTTTTATCTTTGTGCTCGCAGAAATGATGGGGCTTTTGCTAGGGCTGAATTCTTCCTTGTCTATGAGGGTCACTGGGGGTCATAATATCATAATATCTGCTTCCTTTGTGCAGTGACTGCATTAATTCATGTTGATTTTGCCATTGTTTTCTGCTAATTAAAATATTGTTTCCTTTTATGTTATTGCATACATACAAAGGAATATTTTAGCTATTGGTTTCTTAACAAAATGAGCAATGGATGGTAGAATATTATGTTGACAAGATCTGTTTGAAGTGAATCATATGGGCTTGCTGCAACTCTCATTTCAAGTCTTGAACTAATTCTGTCATCCAGTTCTGTGTCCAAGGGTTTTGCGCCTCACATGTGTTGGCTTTGGCTCTAGTTTGGTTCTAGTACTCCTCTCATACCCCTTTTCCACCATGAACCACTAATATCTTAAAACTACAATCACCGAAGCTGTCTGAAAGTCCCAAATGAGACAGGATGCCTTTAGTTAATGGACACCCTGATTCTATTTTTGACTACTCATTCCTCATCTGTCTAAAATAAATTGATTTGCAATCATATATGTGAGTTCATTATTGTTTTTGTTACATGTTTTAAAAACAGATCAATTAAGACAGCATTTTGAAACTGAATTAAATAACTTTGCATGTTTAAATATGTTCTCAAAACTAGGAATAGCGATGGAAAAGGGATATCAGTGTTTGTGTCTAAAGGTCTTCCAATCACAGCACTAATTTCTTATTTATTTTATTAATTTTATTTATTTGTATTTTTTGCATTGCAAAAGAAAATTTGCTTTGTTTTATGACGCTTTGAATATATCGATTGCATCTCTGTTTTTTAACGTGTCTTCAGGTTAACACTTCACAAATATGAGTAAAAAAAATAAAGAAATGGGTTGTCTTTTGTAATTATTGGAGATTTTTGTGTTTATGGTGTTTAAAATTGATGAATTTTATGAAAGCTTCATTGTTTCATTTCACTTTGGAACAATCCAGTTTCATGTAATATTTCATTAATTAATAATTTTTAACCAAAATATATGGTTATTTATGCCATTGAAATACATATCATAATATATGTATATACTACCATTCAGAATTTGGGGTTTGCATGATTTTTTCATGTTTTTATAAGAAGTCTCTTATGGTTGCCAAGGCTGTGTTTATTTGATCAAAAATACAGTAAAATCAGTGATATTTTGAAATAATGTTCCAGTTTAAAATAGTTTTCTATGTTAATATATTTTAAAATATTATTTATTTCTGTCATGCGAAGCTGAATTTCCAGCATCTTTACTCCAGTTTTCAGTGTCACATGATCCTTCAGAAATCATTCTAATGTGCTGATTTGCTGTTTAATAAACAGTGACAGATTTTTTCAGGAATCTTTGATGAATATAAAGTTAAAAAACAGCATTTTAATATAAATGTTATGTCTTTACAGTAACTTTTGATCAATTTAATCGTAATTTTGAAATAAAATGGTAGTATATTACATTAAATTAATATTATAACTTTCAGTGAGTTTAAATTAATTGGTGTAGAAATCTAGTGGGTTTTTTTTGTCATTTTTTTGTCCACTAATCAGTTTCTCTCCTCTGGCTTTCTCTCTCTTTCATCTCCTTTCCTGTGTGATTCCTCCTGATTCCTCCTTTTCTTCTGTTTGTTTTCTCTACTTCCTGTTGCAGGTCGCTCTTCACTGTTTCCTTTCGAGGACGGCTTCCTGGACGACGGTCACGGTGATCAGCGGCTGACCTCTGGCCTGAGCTCGCCCAGCCGCTGTCAGAACGGAGAGAGGATTGAGCGCTACTCCAGGAAGGTGTTTGTCGGAGGACTGCCACCAGACATCGATGAAGGTACATAGACACGCCTCAGTACTGAGCTTGAGTTTGGAGGGTATGTTAATTAATATTTAATCAATATTATATGTATTAAAGGTACAGTATCATAAATCGAAAATTGTATACACAATGATTTTAGTGCTGATATGTATCTGTTTCAGGTTTATTATCATTAAAGAGAGAGTTCACCCAAAAATGAAAATTCTATCATCATTTACTCATCCTCAGTTTCTTTCTTCTGATCGCTCAAGATATTTTGAAGAATGTTTTGAAAAATAGTTGCTGGTAGCCATTGACTTCAATAAGGAGAAAATACTATGGAAGTCATTGGCTACCAGCAGCTGTTTGGTTACCAACATTCTTCAAAATATCTTTTTGAGGGTGAGTAAATTATGACAGTTTTCATTTTTAGGTGAACTATCCCTTTAACTAAAACTAAATCCAAAACTATTAAAACATTTAGTTTAGGTAGTTTCCAAAGCAAAAATTCTAATTTTTGTTTAGTTTAAATTGAAGCAATGAAATGACTAAAATATTATATATTGAAGTAACAAAAACTAACAAAAATGACCAACGCACATAAAAATTGTCAAAAATGTAAATGAAAAAAAAAAAATATATATATATATAAAATGTTAATAATTTTTTTTTTAATGATTATGATTGTTCATTAACTGGTGTCTTCTGGATGCCCTTGAAATTCCCTACTTTTATATATAAATTAAAAAAAACGAATTAAAACTATAATAGTATATAAATAATAGTTAAATAACACCAATCTGTTTGTTGCCTTGAAGAAAGATTGAGGTATGTCCGATTTTTTGTTTATAGTTCTTAAAATTGTCAAATAAATAAAGGGATTTTAAAAAATGCTAAAACTTTAATGACAGTTTGTGGGAATGTGGGAACTTTATTTTTCTAATCATTTAGAGTTGTTTTTCACCTGGTTGCCAATAAAGGTCAATAAAATAAAATGAATGAATGGAATGAATTCAATTCAGTTCAATTCAATTCAATTCAATTCAATGAACATTTCCTTAAATTTGCCACTGACTTAAAGTATATCTTCTGACCAAAATATTATATAGACTGTGAGCTATGCATTTTTGGCCACAGAAAAACACCAGGCAAATGACTAAAGATTTTTGATATTCATAGCAATGAACTGCATTTTAAAGAATTAGAGTCTACAGCATTGTTATTCAGAGGAGATGCAGTGACTGCTTGCTTTTTTTTTTTTGCAATGTTTAAAATCCATATTTCTGTCCTAAACACTTTCCATTTTTCTAACAGATGAGATCACCAACAGTTTCCGTCGCTACGGTCACCTGGTGGTGGACTGGCCTCATAAAGCAGAAAGCAAATCCTATTTTCCCCCTAAAGGTAATGACATTGACATCATCTCTCCTGCAGCACTTCAATACAGCTGCAGATGTTTAACAGTTCAGTGAGCGTATGATTCCCCTTGACACTTCCTTCGTTTGAGTGAAAATAGTGAAAGTATTACGTCACAGCCGGTCAGAGCGTTTGTAATCAGCATGCACCTCAAATGAGTCTATTGTGTGGATGCTGGTCAGTGTTTGGTCTCAGAGCATCGGGAAACTGTTGTGTTGTGTGCGTCAGATTGGTCTCTATCTCGTCAAAGTGCCTCCAGGTGTTCATTGCTATGGCTTGAACAGACGCACACAGACAAGTACTTACAGATACACACCTAGAGGGAGAAACCTACTGCATTTCATCATGTTACACACGTACATGTTTGTGTGAGTACCTGGAAAGAGGTAACAGAGATTGTTTGGAAGGGTAAACAGAGCACAGGTACAATCCACATATCATATCCTTGAAATTTGAAAAAATATACTTATACTCATATTATACTATGTATATTTGCTTAATTAATTTAGCAAATAGATGTTTCCTTAAGTTGTTTTTTTTTTACTTAGTTATGCCTGTTATAATGTACTGTACAAGCTTTTGTTACTTTCACTGTTCATTTTATTGCTTTTATTTATCTTATTTATATTATATATCAGTGCATCTATGCTTTTAATAATATAATAGTAATTGTAGTTAATTTTATTTAATTAAATATATATTCAAAACTATATACACATACATACATATGTATGTTATAATTAACTACTGATTTATTTATTTTATTTTATTTATATGACATTAATTACCAGAAATGTTGATTAATTTAATTTATTTTCTGGCTTTTTATAGTTAAAAGTTAAAAGCTTTTAACAATTTGTATATAATTTTCTTTATTATTATATTATGTAATAAAATATAGTGTGTGTATATATAAACACACACACACACACACACACACACATACATATTAGGGATGCACGATATTGGATTTTTGCTGATATACAATATGCTGATAACTGATGCCAATACCAATATATTTCCTTTGTTTGGAAAACACCAAATCTCTCCTGTGCAGAGATTATGAACAAATTATTTTTAATTTTGGTTAGTTTTTAACAAAAAATTGACGTGCTAGAATAAAAAAAAAGTTATTTTATAATAAGAGTACATTGAAAGATTTGAAAATAACTATAAACCAATTACTGCATTTTTTCCCTTCAGACAGATGCAGTTAACATTTTATTTGAAGATTTAACATGTGTAGATGATCTAAAGCAAAAGAGTTGTAAAAATTCTGGAAATCTTTTATAGCTCCTTGTATTTAAGTTTTCATAATCTGTTTGGGAAAAAATATAACACACATTAATGAATAAATCTGTGTGTGTGTGTGTGTGTGTGTATATTTTATATATATA
>NW_015557379.1:3339695-3342488 GCF_001515605.1 Sinocyclocheilus anshuiensis | reverse complement strand
TTACAAGTGTCATGTTTGTGATTTTTATTCATGAAAGCTATAGCTTCTGACCTATAAATCAAAACATACTCATTTTATGACATAAATTACTGCTTTATTTAATCAGAAACACAATCTTAATGTTGTGTATTTTACTTCATTTTAATACAAGTAGGCCAACAGCGCCCCCTAAGTAAATAAAAAGCCTTACCGATGAGGTATTCATCTTATCGGCAGGGCATATCAGCATAATTTTTCATACCTGCCCAAAGCTATGTTTACATTTTAAGCCATTATCGGCCAATTCCGAAAACGTTCTGATAATATCGTGCATCCCTAATACATACATACACACACACACACACACACACACACACACACATATATACAGTCATGGCCAAAAATATCGGCACCCTTGGTAAATATGATCAAAGACTGGTATGCTCAAAATTGTAAATATGAATGGGAATATACTTCACAGATATTTTACTCATAAGAATTTCTAGGGGTACCAATAATTGTGTCCAATGTGTATTTGAGAAAAACATTTATGTCATAATGATATTTCCCCCCATTTTAAATTCTTATTATCCAATGAAAGGTTAGATTTTTGTGAATTTTTTAAATAAAAGATCAAAAGGATTAACAATGCAGATTAATTTTCACAGCCTTCTTTGATCATATTTACCAAGGGTGCCGATATTTTTGGCCATGACTGTGTATATATATATAAATTTATAATGATTATATTTAATTAAATTATTAAGTTGTTATTATTATTATTATTATGTAAAGAATTTGAATTAAAATATTTAACTGAAAGAAATCCATGTGTCATATATGCTATTAATTAAAAATGAATAAAATTAATTAAAAAAATTTTCTAGAATTTTATAGTTAAAAGTCCTGTGCTCCGTGATGAAAATGTCTGGTGAGGTTATTATGAAAAAAAAGTCACTTGGTTTGATGTTTTGTTATATAATGCAGTGATTTCACACATTAAGAACGGTTTACGTGTCCAAGTACTTTTTGAGGCCACTGTGTTTTTCTTAATTTATGAGATTTCTGCTCTGTAAAATGGTCTGCACGTATGGATTTTCTTTATTTGGGCCGCAGTAGTCCTCATGCCTGCGCTGTCCAGTCACCGTGTGTAACTGCTGTTTGCAGATGTGCTCATTGTTCCTCCAGCTCGTATGAAACACTGATCCAGACTGAGTGAATGGAAGATGCTGGTTATTTTTCCATCCAGTGTTGTGTAAAGCATCATGACTCACAGTGGGCAGGGCTGAGGTCAGCGCTGAGGCTCGAAACACATTAAATAGGGTTAAATGCCTTCTTCAGGTGCTGTTATACGCTTATCAGTAACACTGAGATTTATTTAAGAGCTCCTTCTGTTCAGAAACCAGCTGGAAAGCAGGAAGGAAGTGAAGCCAAGGTTTAGCTGGTTAACATGGTCCAATTAGCCCCTGCTGGAGGATGCAGGAATTACACAATCATAACAAAAGCCATTGTTTTTACTACAAACCATTCAAAAGTTGCTGTTTATTCTGATTAATTATTTGTTTGCAAGCATAAAAATGGTAAATAATTTATTAAGTTAAAACATAGTTTTAAATGTATATTTAAAAATATATTTAGTATGTAAAATCTATTTAATTATATATTTATGTATGTTATTACATTTAAATTTCTTTACATGATTTAATAATTCCATGAAGACAAAAATCTCTCAAATATCTTTGTTATTATTCATCATAATTTCTAATTGACTAGAATAATCCCATCTGAATGTATTTTTAGGGATTTAGTTATTATATTTAAACTCAGGAGATAATAATAATTATTATTAAATATATTTACATTTTTAAGTATATTTAATATTATATTTAAATGTTTACTTTTAATAGTTCCATGAAGACACATTTCTTTATCATTCATCATAATCTCTAACTGAGTAGAATAATCCAATCTGAAATTATTTTTATTTATTTATTTATTATATTTAAGCTGTAATGATGAAACCTCTGGCACTCTTAAATCTGATGCTTGTTCATGAATCTCTCTCAACACACTCCTCTGATTTCTTTTGATGTATCTGACTAAATTTCCCAAGGTTGTTGATATTTCTCTGTTCTTTCGACTCCTTACACTCGTTTACTCTCTTTCCCTGCGGCAGAACGCCTCGTTTGTTTCTTCCCTCTGGTCTTTCTGCTGGCTCTGATCC
This sequence comes from Sinocyclocheilus anshuiensis, assembly GCF_001515605.1. NCBI lineage: Eukaryota > Metazoa > Chordata > Actinopteri > Cypriniformes > Cyprinidae > Sinocyclocheilus > Sinocyclocheilus anshuiensis. Next base: position 3,340,285 of record NW_015557379.1, on the reverse strand, counting down.
TGATGTTGTCAAACTGCAGTGTTCTAGAGGAAAAACACTCCTTCAGAAGGGCTTGAGAATGATAGACGTCAGGAATTCACAGACAGCATATGTGCTCTCTAAATGCATGTTAAGTGTGTATTTACATATGCATCATGAGATTAAGTCCTCTGATCACCAGAATGAGTGAATGGTTACTGTTAGTTTCAGACTGGTTGTCTTTATTCCTTCACATGCAGACTCGGTTCAGTGTCTGTCCTCAGCAGCGGTTATGTGCTTCCTTTGTTCTGAGCTCTTCTGGTCTTGGCTGCAGTCTGACTCTGTGCAGCCAGAGATTGTCTCATCTCTCATGCTCTTCCTTCTGCAGGTTATGCTTTCCTGCTCTTCCAGGAGGAGAGTTCGGTCCAGGCCCTCATTGACGCCTGCATCGAGGAGGACGGGAAACTCTACTTGTGTGTCTCGAGCCCCACTATTAAAGACAAACCAGTGAGTGAAGCACTGCCACAGCCCACTGAAGCTCAGTGTAGTGGATTTGTCATCCAGAGAAATATGGTTTACCTCTGTCTAGACAGAAACACTGTTCAGAGGAAATTAGATTTTTAAATGAGATT
>NW_015557379.1:3336825-3339665 GCF_001515605.1 Sinocyclocheilus anshuiensis | reverse complement strand
TATATATATTTAAATAATAATTAGTGTAATAAGCTAATATAATTTACAGGGTAGATTTGAGATGCACAAAATCACTTTCTCACAGAAAACTAGTTTGGCCCTACTAGGTCTTAAAACATACCTGTTGCATTGAATTTCTGCTAGAGATGAACAGTTTCTCGTTCTCAGGTCCAGATTCGCCCGTGGAACCTGAGTGACAGTGATTTCGTGATGGATGGCTCTCAGCCTCTCGACCCACGCAAGACCATTTTTGTGGGAGGCGTTCCACGACCTCTACGTGCAGGTGAATTTCTCTTGTCCTCCCAAATTTTAAATGTCATTTATTGTAATCTTGTGCATTACCATCATATTCTGTATAATGGCGTGTTTCTGCTCTGTGTGTGTTTAGTGGAGCTGGCTATGATCATGGACAGACTGTATGGAGGTGTGTGTTACGCCGGCATTGACACTGACCCAGAACTCAAATACCCTAAAGGTGCGGGCCGAGTGGCCTTCTCCAATCAGCAGAGCTACATCGCTGCCATCAGCGCCAGATTTGTCCAGCTGCAGCATAATGACATTGACAAACGGGTGAGTGAGCTGCAATGTTTGTCATTATACACGATGCAGAAGGCAGCCGATTTAATAGCAAAATTCTATTCATAACTCCTAATCAGGGTTATGAAAATAAATCTAAAACTATAGAAAGTACAATACATGAAATAAAATAATACTGAAATAAAGTAAAAAAATAAATAAGAAATATATGTATGTATGTTTGTGTGTGTATGTGTAAATTAAAAATTTAAAATTATAATTATATATATATATATATATATATATAATTAATTTTTACTCATTTTATTTGAGCCAGTTGGCAACATTTCTTATTTTCATTTAGTTTAAGTTGATGTACTAAAATATTAAAACTGAAACAAAAACTATTGATATTAAAAACAATAATTAAAATAACAAAAACACAATAAAATTACTCAAATTTGAACTAAAATGACAATAAAATGGAAAAAATATATAAAATGTAAATATAAAATAAAAATAACTACAAAAAAATATAAATATAAAATCAAAAATATAAAAATAAAAACTAATTCAAAATATTGATTAAAAACTATAGTGGTCTCTCAGTTATACTAAAATAACACTGGTCCTAGTGCACTGAACTTTATACAATGAAGCATTAAGCTACAGCGATACAGTCAGCAACACTTTATAATGTGACATTTTACTTGAAACGATTTGAACTTTGACGCCGCTTGACCTTTCAAAACACAGCCTGAGTTTACCAGACTGTTTGCATGAGATGCACTGAAGAGCAGTGGTGTCAAAGACTCTTTACAAACTGTAAATCTGCATAATCGTGGGCCATTTTAAACATTTGCAGAATGCTATGAATGCCGTATTAACTAGACGAGTCCCAGAAGAGGTTTATACTGTACTTTTATAACTGTAATTCTAGATGTGATTGCATAGTGGCAGTTTCTGTACCGTGGTTTTCCTGCAGGCCGTTTCCATACGGCCAACAATACAAACTGTGGAAACCCCAGAGCAGACTGTGTGTAATCAACATGACCATGGGCTTCTGGAGGCCTGACAGCCATTTGAAGTCTCAGACGTGGCGTTTGTTAATTATAGCTCCATGCTATTCCTGTGCGCATATGTACACACTGGACTTTTTTGGGAATGCTATTCAGAAGTAAATAGCTGATGGCCACTGGACTAAAACTAGATGCTCACCAGAATCACCCCTCCATCTACATGACACATCCTCAAATACTAGTTCATTTTGAGCTGTTAGTGTAAATGTGAATTTAGAAACTAAAGTCAGTAGTTGACATCCTCTACCACAGTGATTCTTAAGGGGTAGTTAGCAAGGTTTGATGGGTAAATGGAGAGATTTTAAGTTTGCTTTGTTAAACCTGTTAATGCATTTAGTTCTTCTAATCTAAATATATAAAACCAAAAAAATTATAATCTTAAATATTACATATATATATATTACTAAAATATGTAAACATTACAAACTATATAGAAAAGGATATATATATATATATATATAGTGCTGCCAAAATTAGCCTGTTAATGCAGGCGATTAATTTTTCTAGTTTAACGGCGTTAAAAATATTTAACGCAGGGGCGGAGCTAGGGTTGGCTTACAACCCACTCACAACTGCTGCTTCTATATTTCCTACTTGCTGAGGGGCACAGGAATGACATTTATTATAATGGGTTTATGTGAAGATTATTTTAAGTTCACTTAAATTAGAAGTTGTTATTTTGTTTGTTATTTTTTAGTCTAATAAATGTTAAAATTGATAGCTTTCAATTCTACTGTAATGTTAAAGTCAGCATAACATATAATGGTTAAATATTAGGGAAAAAAGAACAATTTCATAGAGACAACAGTAGTATTGGTACCAGCGACACTCACCTTCAGTCATAAAAAACAAAGATGCTATTAAACATCTTTTTAAAAATATGGTCTTTATCTTTTTTCTACATTTAATTTGAAGATTGAATGTAAAATTATAGAAATAAAAAAGTATATTTAATAGCTTTAATGTCAGGTGGGATTAATCATGATTAATCTAGATTAATTTCAGAAAAATATGTGATTAATTAGTTAATTTTTTTTCAATCGATTGACAGCACTTATAATATAAATGTATATATATAATATAAATACTATATATAATATATGATGATTAAAAAAATATAAATCGGTTTATATATTTATATATGTGCATTCAGTTTGTCTGTTTATCTATAAATATAATATAATACATGATTATACACACACACACACACACACACACACACACATATATATATATATATATATA